>NC_058090.1:23521521-23604021 GCF_014858855.1 Bufo gargarizans | reverse complement strand
GAAAGTGACAAGACGTACTGATTGCCCTCAATGCTTGTAACCCTCTTGCTAACAAGCCTCCATATTGTTAAAAATTCCTATTGTTACCAGGATGGCAGCTCCATTATGCAGGCCTTGCAAATCGCGGATTTGAATATTAACCCTTTAATTGCCGCCACGTAGCGTGGGCATATGCTCCGTCTGATTACATCCTTATTACTGAGAGCAGCTGCACCTTCTCCCCCCGCCCCAAAAACGCACGGAAATTACACGCGGCGCGGAATTAGCGTCCTGAATAATGTCCACGCAGATCAATGGATTTCTACTATCTATCATCTATCTATCTCATATCTATCTATTTATGTATCTCCTATCTATCTATCTATCTATCTATCTATCTATCATCTATCTCATATCTATCTATTATCTATCTATTATCTATCTATTATCTATCTATCTATCTATCTCATATCTGTTTATCTATTTATCAATATTCTATTCTATTTTATACTGATACTAATATCTAGATACTTGGAAAGAGAAATCAGAGATGACAGATTGTTAGTGGCTGTTATTGTTCTTTAATGAAGTCTTACCTTCATTTATTAAGGGAATAATTTCCTATGTAGAACGTTGCAGTTTAATCTGATTATGTGATGGCTGCATAAAATAATTTTAAAAGCTTGTTCACTCTCTAGGGTGCTCCACATATTTAGTAGACATGAAAATAAAAGGGAAACATGCATTTTGTTTCCCATGAAAAGTGCCTCAAGGATATATTTCAGCTTGAAATGCAGATATCTATCTATTAATCATGCGTCCACCTGCCTGTCTATCTATTATCTATTATCTATATATCTATTTATCTATCTATTTATCTATCTATCTTCAATCAATCCATCAATCATATATCTATCTATCTATCTATCTTTTATCTATCTATCTATATTTTATCTATCTATCTATTATCTATCTATTATCTATATATCTATCTATTTATCATGCATCCATCTGTCCGTCTATCTATCTGTATATGTCCTATCTATTATCTATCTTTTTATCTATCTATCTATTATCTATCTATCTATTATCTATCTATCTTTTTATCTATCTATTATCTATCTATCTATCTATCTTCAATCAATCAATCAATCATCTATCTATCTATCTATCTATCTCATTATCTATCTATCTATCTCCTATCAATCTATCTATTCATCTAGCTATCTATTATCTAATCTATTATCTATCTATCTATCTATCTATTCATCTATCTATCTATCTATGTCATTATCTATCTATCTCATATCTATCTATCTATCTATTCATCTATCTATCTATCTATTCATCTATCTATTCATCTATCTATCTATCAAATCAAATCAAATCAAATCAAATCAAATCAGCTTTATTGGCAGGACTAAATACATTTTAGCATTGCCAAAGCAAGTGGTAAATAATTGGGTAGGGTTGGGGGTTGGGGGATGAGGACACATACAGGGTGGGGTATAGGAGTCCATAGTATATCAGGCTCCTCTCAGTCCATGGCAGGCAGTAATATATTGTGCTGCTATGGCCGTTGTGTTCTCCTCTTCCCCCAGCAGTATGGAGAGTCTCTCTTCCTCCTCCATGGAGGTGAAGTCTGGGCAGAGATCAGACAGTCTCCTGAAGTGAGTCTCTCTCACTGCTGAGTATTTGGGGCACCGCAGCAGGAAATGAGCCTCATCCTCCACGGCCTCCTGGTCGCACTGCTGGCACAGTCTGCTCTCCCTGGGCATGTACCTCTGTCGATGACGCCCGGATTCAATGAGCAGGCTGTGGGCGCTCAGTCTGTACCGGCTCAGGATCTGTCTGTCTTTTGGATTGGGGAGTTTCTCCAGATATGGGGCCAGTTTATACTCCCTCTGCAGGCTCTGGTATACTGTCAGCTTCTGGGATGTTCTTATGTCGTTTTTCCAGACGCTAATATACTCCTCTTTGAACTTGTGTATCGTCCTCTGGATTCCGCCCTTTGTCAGGCTATATTGGTTGGTGGATTGGGCAGGCTGGGTTTGGGTGACTTGTTGCGGGGTGCTTTGTTTTTCTGGGGCTTCTTGGTGTAGCAAGGCTTTGTGATGGTAGGAGCTGGGACTGCTGCTATGTAGATGGGCTCTGAATGATAGCTGCCCTCTTCTGTACAGCAAAGTAGAGTGGGAATCTGCCCAGTTCTGCTCGACAGGCGCTGTTTGAGGTGCCCCTGTGGACCTGGAGAAAGTGTTTGCAGAGTTCTAGGTGGAATAGTTCTGTTGGCCCAGAGTCCCACTTTGCCCGGTCTGGGTATGTGTCTGGGCCCCAGACTTCGCTGCCATACAGGAGGATTGGGGCGATGATGGTGTCAAGGATTTTAAGCCAGACGGTCACTGGTGCTTTAAGGTGATACAGACGCCTTCTGATGGCATAGAAGGTTTTGCTCGCCTTGTCTTTCAGTGTTTCCATGGCTTTCTTAAAATTCCCTGATTGGCTGATTTCTAGGCCCAGGTAGGTGTAGCTGTCTGTTTCTGAAATTGGACAGTTGTTTAGCAGGAAGAGAGGACGCCCGGCTGCTTTTCGATTTCTTTTCTGGAACACCATGATGTTGGTTTTCTTTGGATTGATGGGCAGTGCCCATGTGTTACTGAACTTCTCCAGGATTTTCAGGTTATCTTGGAGACCTTTCTCAGTTGGCGATAGTAGCAGAAGATCATCTGCATAAAGGAGAAATTTCACCTCAGTGTCATGGAGGGTGAGACCAGGTGCTGAGGAGGACTCCAGAGCCGCCGCCAGCTCATTGATGTAGATGTTAAACAGGGTTGGACTGAGGCTGCAGCCCTGTCTGACTCCTCGGCTCTGCTGGAAATAAGCCGTTCTCCTCCCATTTACCTTCACGCTGCATCTGTTCTCAGTGTAGGAGCTTCTGATGACATCATATGTTTTTCCTCCTATTCCGCTTTCAAGAAGTTTCAGGAATAGGCCCGGATGCCACACTGAGTCAAAGGCCTTCTTAAAGTCCACAAAGCAGGCATAGATCTTTCCCTGCTTTGTATTGTGGACATGGCTCTTGATGAGGCTCTGCAGGGTGTAGATGTGGTCCGTGGTGCGGTGGTTTGGTATGAAGCCTGCTTGGCTTCTGCTGAGGATGTTGTGCTGGGTGAGGAAGCTGAGGATCCTCTTATTCAGGATACTGCTGAGGAGTTTTCCCAGGTTGCTGCTGACACATATCCCTCTATAGTTGGCTGGGTCATACTTGTCTCCGCCCTTGTGTATGGGGGTGATGATGCCCTGGTTCCAGCTCTGGGGGAAGTAGCCGGCACTCAGCACAACATTGTAGAGTTTTACTAATGCGACCTGGATACCTGGCGGGCTGTATTTGATCATTTCTGGAAGAATCCCATCTGGGCCGCTGGCTTTTTTACTCTTTATCATTGAGATCCTCTCTGTTATCTCCTGCAGCGTGATCGGTGTGTCTAGAGGGTTTTGGAAATCTTTGATTTTTTCCTCCATATCCTTCAGCTTTTTCGTGATTTCTTTTTGTTCTGGGCTTTGATCCTCCCTCGAAATGGCTTTGTACAGGTCCTTGAAGTACTGGAGCCAGATGTTGCCGTTTTGGATGTGGAGGTTGGTGTTCTTGCTGGTTTTGTCCATCTGCTTCCATAGTTCCCAGAAGCAGTTGTCCTGGAGAGCGTCTTGGAGTTGGAGGAGCTTGGTTGAGATGTTGCCTTGCTTTTTCTTTCTGAGGGTATTTTTGTATTGCCTTTGTATGTTGTTGTAGGCTTCCCTCAGACTGGGGTTGTTCGGATCTTGGTGTTTCCTATTTGAGGCCATTCTTAGCGCCTTCCTTATATCTTTACACTCCCGGTCAAACCAGCTGTTGGGTTGTTGCTTTTTTGGCCTTCTGTTGCATCTTTTGAGGTCAGACATTTCCGCCATGGTGCAAAGTATATTATTAAAGTCCCTTACCGCGAGATTTACTCCTTCTGGATTCAGCTCATACACTTTCCTATGGAAGTTATGGAGCATCTCCTGGATCTCTGTGCTGTTTATGGTCTCCATATACTTTGGGGCTGACATCTTGGACCATTTAAAAGATGGAGGTAGGCTGAAGAGGCCGGTCTGCTGACATGTTTGTGCTGGTAGTTTACTTGTGGATTTTATGTATAGGAGCAGTTGGTTGTGGTCTGACAGGTGTGTCTGTGGGGTGACTATGAAGCTACTAACATTTTTGGGGTCCATATCTGTGATGGCATAGTCTACCTACACTGTTGCCTACATAGGAGTTTAGGGTATATCTACCAAGAGAGTCTCCCTTGGTGCGGCCATTGAGAATATGAAGTCCGAGGCTTCGACATAAGTTCAGCAATGTTCTGCCCCTTTTGTTTACTGTGCTGTCATAGCTGTTCCTCTCGGTGTGTACTGAGCTGTCACAGTCAGTGTCTGCTCCGAATATATAGACATTTCCGTCAGTTGTCAGGTAGTCTCTCTCCCTCCCTGTTCTTGCATTGAGGTCTCCAAAGATCAGAACATTGCCCAGGGCCTGGAAATGGGCGGCTTCCCTCTGTAGGATCTCAAAGCTGTCGGGATTGAAGTATGGAGACTCTGGTGGAGCTATGTATGCTGCACAGAGGTAGATGTCAGCCGGAGAGGTGAGGATGGAGCGGGCTATCCTTACCCAGATGTGGCTGTCTCCTCTCTTTACTGGTCTGATCTGCTCATGGAGCTCCTCTTTATACCAGATTAATATTCCTCCTGAGCTCCGGCCCAGCTTGACATTTTTGTTTTTTAGAGCAGGGACAGAGATCTCCCTGTATCCGGTGGGCACCATGGAATTAGTCTCTGTTTGAGTCCACGTTTCTAGGAGGATCTGTATGTCAATGTTTTTTAGTCTTTGGGTAAAGTCTGGATCGTGTGTCTTACATCCGAAGGCTGAAGCGCTCAGGCCCTGAATGTTCCAGCTGCTGATAATAAGAGATGTCATTTTTTTTGTCTGTATACCTTGTAATGAGCTGCCCTGTGTAGGACAAGCTGGATTATAGACTGGTGGCCATATTCTAGCAGTTTGGTCCAGTCAGTGTTCTGCACAGAGTGCTGAGCAGGGTCTTTATCTCCTCAATGTCTTTGCTCTGCATTACTTTATGTGAGGCAGGTGGATTCCTCCATGGTTTGTGCCTCTGATGGCCATATTTTGGGTAAAGGTCACCATTTCCAGTTTGTTGAGGAGGGTATGAGGTTTCAGGTCTATTTGTTGTTGGTGACTTTTCCATAGGCTTTTGTCTTGTGTGGGGTCTGGGCCGGGGGTCTCTGTTGAGCACTAGGTCTTTGAATTCTTTGGCTAGAAGGCTGACTCCTTGGTTATTGAGGTGTTTATTGTCATATAGGTGATGATGGTTTATGGAGGGGTGTTGTGCCAGGGTGATGTCTGGCATGGCGCTGATTTTAGCTGCCAGCTCTGTGTTGATGCTCTGGATGATGTGTTCAGGGATGTCCTTTCTTGGGAGCAGAGATGACAGGATGATATTACAGCTGGGGAACTTCTGCTGTGCGGTCCCTGCTAGCTGGCTCAGTTGTCCTGCTATTTGCTGGTGCTGGTCCTGGAGGTTATTGGTGCCCTGTGTGTATGATAATGTGGTTGGGTTTGATGAAATATGGATTATTGATGATGGCTGCTGCTTGTTCGATAGTATAGCAGCGAATTTTACGGACTCTTTTTCCTGGGAAAAGTCGCTTTGTGTTCAAGTATTTACCATTGGAGTCTATAATCAGAACAGTATCAGGGCACTGTGGCTTACTGCTCATGTCCGTGTCCGGCCTGCTGCTCGGGCTTCTTGTAGGAAGCTGCTGTGTTAGGATTCTGGTAATGGTATGCTCTGTTGTTGGGGTCTGTTGTGGTTGTGTTTTGGGGGTTGTCAGCTCTGGCCCCTCTTGTATTACTCTGCTGTTCTTTGCTTTGCTCTCATCTTCTGTTAATTCCATTTGGCAGTTCATTGATGTATTGGTGTCATGGCTGCTGGCTTTCATTTGGTTCTCACCCCCTTCTTTCCCTGGGTTCCTCTCCTTGATTAGGGGATAAGTCTGGGATTTCAGTATTTCTATCTCTCGTCTCAGCTCTGTGTTTTCTTGCTGCAGTTCTTGTAATTTACCTCTTATTTCCTGCAGGGCTGAGGCCTGTTCACACTTCAGTCTGGTTATCTCTTCAGCTACTTGGTCCTTTGCATTTTTGTCACCAGAATTTCTTTGAAGCTTCTCTTTAAAGTGTATAAAGTCTCTTTCTAGCTGAGATAAGCAGTCTCTGAGGATCTCTAGGGAGGGGTGTGAGGAATTAGGACATGGGGCTGAAGGGGGGTCTCTGGTGGTTTTCTCTGTAGGGGTTAGGGGGTCTCTGGTGGTTGTCTCTGTAGATTTAGGACCATCACTGCTCTTAGTCAGTTCTTTGTAGGTTTGGGCCTGGACTTTGATATGAGGGAAGATATCTTCAAACTGGCCGAGGTTGTCCTCAGTGCCCTGGATGACTATGGTGCCATTATTGTACACGTTGATGGTGAGTGTGACGTTATTGTCATTTTGTGGGTCTTTTACCCTGATCTGTCGGCCCTTGTTGATGCCACACCTGGTGATATTCTTATAATGCCTGCACAGGGCTGTGTGCCAGGCGGTGGGCTGCTGGCTATAGAAAAGCACATTTGTTTTTCTCTTTTCTTCTTCTTTTAAGGTAAAATCACTGAAAAGGGTTTCTGGTCTTTCTCTAACTTTGGCATGTTTTATTGTCTTTTTCGCTTGAATGCTTCTCTGGCCTTCACAGTATGTGATCTCCTGGGTGCCTGACCCCCTGCTGTCTGAGGCTGCAGTCTCCAGCTCTATCCTATGGTCAGTTATAATCTTGGAGCTTTCTTTTTCTAAATTATCATTTTCTAAATTGTAGTTTTCCATTTTCTGGAGGCTCTCCATATTCTTTACTTCTATGGGGTGTGCTCTCTAGAAGGACTATTAGACAGGTGATGGAGCCGGATGCTCTTACCTTTTAGATGCCTTCAGATGCTCAGCTTTGTCTGATGCTCCCAGTTGCTTGTAGTCTGTATTATAGGTAGAGTTTTTGTCTGATCAATAAAATCCAGTTTTTATCCTTCTTTGTCCTTATTTTCAGAGATATTTAGTTCCCCTTGTTTCTGTCATCCATGGAGTCAGTATTTTCCAGCTTTTGTCTTACAGGTTGCTCATTACAAGGTATAAATTGGTGAAAACTCAGGAGCTCATGTTTAGTGCTGCTTACTCCTGGGACTCCTGGGCTATCTATCTATCTATCTATCTATCTATCTATCTATCTATCTCCTATCTATCTATTATCTATCTATCTATTCATCTATCTATCTATCTATGTCATTATCTATCTATCTCATATCTATCTATCTATCTATCTATCTATTCATCTATCTATCTATCTATTCATCTATCTATTCATCTATCTATCTATCTATCTATCTATCTATCTATCTCCTATCTATCTATTATCTATCTATCTATCTATCTATTCATCTATCTATCTATCTATCTATGTCATTATCTATCTATCTCATATCTATCTATCTATCTATCTATCTATCTATCTATCTATCTATTCATCTATCTATCTATCTATCTATTCATATATCTATTCATCTATCTATCTATCTCCTATCTATCTATCTATCTATCTATGTATCTTCTATGTATTTTACTCGTATATTTCTCCGGTGATGTTACACATGTGTCTGATGGTCAGGCCGCACACTGAGCAGTCAGTTAGATGAGTTTTGCGCATCATTGATAATGCAAACACGCTAATCTGGTTAAAAGGGGAGCCTCTTAATATGCTGAGAGATGGGGATAAATCTAGCGGCTGCAGTGGAAGCCTCAGACCTTTCTAATGTGTTTCCTACAGGGCAATTTTACTAATAGGCTCACATTGAGAGAACCCTCCTTAAAGGGGAACACAGGGAGGAAGTCGCCTGAGGACTTGCATTCTAAATTTATTAAGCGTATCACATGGGAAGACTAACAGTGGGAGCGGTTGCTTTAAATTAGGAAGTTGGGCCTATTGTTAGAAGTCTGAGTTGCTCGTTATATTCTAACATCATCCTATACATTTCCATCTGTCCAAAAATACATAATCAAGCTGGGCCAAGATGAAACAGTATATTGCAATGTCTATCTATCTATCTACTGGTGAAACTCGAAAAATGAGAACATCGTACAAAGTTCATTTATTTCAGTAACGCAAATTAAAAGGTGAAGCTAAAATATGAGACTCATTACAGGCAACGAGAGATTCCAGGCCTTTATTTGGTATAATTTGGATGATTATGGCTACAGCTTATGAAACCCCAAAGCAGGGATGGCCAACCTAAGGCTCTCCAGCTCGCACCATGCTCAGACTGCCTACAGCTATCAGCCTACAGCAGGGCATGCTGGGAGTTGTAGTTTTACAACAGCTGGAGAGCCGCAGGTTGGCCATGCCTGCCCCAAAGTCTCAATCTCAGGTCCCCTTTTGCTCAGCTTGCATTACTGAAATAAATGGACTTTTGCACGATATTCAAATTTTTGGCGTTTCACCTGTATCTATCTATCTATCTATCTATCTATCTATCATCTATCTATCATCTATCATCTATCTATCATCTATCTATCTATCATCTATCTATCTATCTATCTATCTATCTATCTATCTATCATCTATCTATCTCATATCTATCTATCTATCTATCCATTTATCTATCTATCTTTCCATTTATCTATCTATCTATTTTTATATAATTTATCTATTATCTATCTATCTATCCATTTATCTATCTATCTATCTATCCATTTATCTATCTATCTTTCTATCTATCTATCCATTTATCTATCTATCTATCTATCTATTTATCATCTATCTATTTATCTATTTTTTCTTACTTTCTATTCATAATCTCATAAAAACAGCAGGAAACATTCTTTTCTTTTAGAAAATTAGACAAATGCCTCCAACACTAAACATGTAATTAATTATATCCGGAATAAACGTATTCACTCTTTTCCTTTGTGCATTCTACTGCAACTTTATCTCCCATAAAATAAATAAGCTATAGTTGTGCCCCCCAAAGTGATGACAAGATTAGTTTACCTTCCACAGAAACTTCCCATATAAATGTGTCTTGTAAGTGTCTTTCTTAGAGGCTCCTAAAATAGCTTATAAAATAAATAGTTTATATATAAGAGAGTATCCGGAATTAAAAATAAACTGTTAAAAGATTTGTAGAAAGTCAAAGCAGGACTCCTAATAATCACGCAAGACCTTGATACTTTGTAGACCACCATAAAATTGAGTGGTCTGAGGGATGTAGACATTAAACCAGGAAATATTATAAACATCACCCACCCTTTAAATCTGCAATGTGTTAGTGGCAGCAGCTCCAGACCTCAGACCTCACGACAATGTGTTGGCCATCCCAGAGCCATGGGCATACGTCCATAGTGGCAGACCATGCGACTGCTATAGGGCCCAGGGCAAGAGGGGGCCCAGTTGGGATCATCCGTTCTTCTACTGGTGGTGAAAACTTGGTCAGGACTCTACCCTCTAAACTTCTAAAGGAACAACTTTTAGCGAATTAGGCAGTAGAAAAATGTACCAAGGGTCATTGAAAGGGTTTAGACGGAAACCTATCAGTTCTGTTTAGGGGGCCCTTACTTCTCTATGTACGCCACTGCCCAGAGCCCAAACCCCACAACCATGTCCACCTAACAGTCCAGACCTCACAACCATGGACTGTCCACTTAACAGTCCAGACCTCACAAGCATGGACTGCTCACCCCAAAGCCTTAACTTCACAATCATGAACTGTCCACCCCACAGCCCAGACCTCACAACCATGGGCTGCTCACCCCAAAGCCTTAACTTCACAACCATGAACTGTCCACCCCACAGCCTAGACCTCACAACCATGAACTGTCCACCCCACAGCCTAGACCTCACAACCATGAACTGTCCACCCCACAGCCTAGACCTCACAACCATAAACTGTCCACCCCACAGCCCAGACCTCACAACCATGAACTGCTCACCCCAAAGCCTTAACTTCACAACCATGAACTGTCCACCCCACAGCCTAGACCTCACAACCATAAACTGTCCACCCCACAGCCCAGACCTCACAACCATGAACTGTCCACCCCACAGCCCAGACCTCACAACCATGAACTGTCCACCCCACAGCCCAGACCTCACAACAATGGAATGGTAACCTTTGAGTCTAGTCAGCACCACAATGGACTGGCGGCATTTGAGCCTTGTCCTCACAACAGTGAATAAAGCCTATAATAGATGGAGAAAGTATCGCACGAATGCTGCGAATGTGAACGAAATTGAACGAGCCTCGCAGGATGTAATAAATACGAGTGATTAAACGACAGCCAAGAAATCGCTTGTTTCTCACAAATGGTGATCTTTCTTCCTGCTAAAAAAGATCGTTCCTTGGTCAGAGATCCGTTCGTATATTATAGAGTCACCTACTTGCTTACAGATCACATAGAGGTGTGACACTTTGTAACAAACGATTAACGAGCGAAAGAAAGAGCCAAAATCTCTCTTTGTAATAAGTACATTTTGGTCTCCAACGAGTCGCAAAATCTTTGATCTATAATCGTTATCTGCAAAACATCTGTTGGTCTAATGCAAACCTTAGTCAGATCAGAGCTCAGACCCCAAAACAAAAGGCGGGACACAACTGGGAAAAGTCATAACAATAATAGACGGACCATAACAGAGCTAAGATCTCAACATAATAAATATCTTTTTGGGATAGACTGGCCAAGTCCAAGCTGATACCTCATCACTAGGGATGAGCGAACTCGAACTGTATAGTTCGGGTTCGTACCGAATTTTGGGGTGTCCGTGACACGGACCCGAACCCGGACATTTTCGTAAAAGTCCGGGTTCGGGTTCGGTGTTCGTCGCTTTCTTCGCGCTTTTGTGACGCTTTCTTGGCGCTTTTTGAAAGGCTGCAAAGCAGCCAATCAACAAGCGTCATACTACTTGCCCCAAGAGGCCATCACAGCCATGCCTACTATTGGCATGGCTGTGATTGGCCAGAGCACCATGTGACCCAGCCTCTATTTAAGCTGGAGTCACATAGCGCCGCCCGTCACTCTGCTCTGATTAGCGTAGGGAGAGGTTGCGGCTGCGACAGTAGGGCGAGATTAGGCAGATTAACTCCTCCAAAGGACTTGATTAACTGATCGATCTGCAGCTGTGGATCATTGAGCTGCTGATCCTCAATTGCTCACTGTTTTTAGGCTGCACAGACCGTTTGTCAGTCTCATTTTTCTGGGGTGATCGGCGGCCATTTTGTGTCTTGTGGTGCGCCAGCACAAGCTGCGACCAAGTGCATTTAACCCTCAATGGTGTGGTTGTTTTTTGGCTAAAGCCTACATCAGGGTGAAGCTGTCACACCAAGTGCATTTAACCAGCAATAGTCTGTTCATTTTTTGGCCATATACAAAATCAGGGGCAAGCTGCGCCTGTCACCAAGTGCATTTAACCCTCAATGGTGTGGTTGTTTTTTGGCTAAAGCCTACATCAGGGTGAAGCTGTCACACCAAGTGCATTTAACCAGCAATAGTCTGTTCATTTTTTGGCCATATACAAAATCAGGGGCAAGCTGCGCCTGTCACCAAGTGCATTTAACCCTCAATGGTGTGGTTGTTTTTTGGCTAAAGCCTACATCAGGGTGAAGCTGTCACACCAAGTGCATTTAACCAGCAATAGTCTGTTCATTTTTTGGCCATATACAAAATCAGGGGCAAGCTGCGCCTGTCACCAAGTGCATTTAACCCTCAATGGTGTGGTTGTTATTTGGCTAAAGCCTACATCAGGGTGAAGCTGTCACACCAAGTGCATTTAACCAGCAATAGTCTGTTCATTTTTTGGCCATATCCCAGTCTAATTCTGTCACTAAATCCATACCGGTCACCCAGCGCCTAAATACTAGGCCTCAAATTTATATCCAGCTAAATCTGTCCCTAGTGCTGTAGCTGGGCGAGTTATTTAGTGTCCGTTCAAGCACATTTCTTGTTCTGGGTTGAAATACAATTCTCAATTTAGCAATTTCATAATTTAGTGGTTCCTGCTATATCAGAGCTCTTTGAAATCTATCCCAAAAAGGGTATATAATATTGAAGGTGCACATAGGGTCATTCAGAGTAACTTCACACACACCCGCTACTGTGTATTTCCAAGTCTAATTCTGTCACTAAATCCATACCGGTGACCCAGCGCCTAAATACTAGGCCTCAAATTTAATTCCCTCTAAATCTCTCGTTACCCACCGCTGTACTGTTGTTGCTGGGCAAGATATTTAGTGTCCGTCAAAGCACATTTTTTGTTCTGGGTTGAAGTACAATTCCCAATTTAGCAATTTCATAATTTAGTGGTTTCTGCTATATCAGAGCTATTTGAAATCTATCCCAAAAAGGGTATATAATATTGAAGGTGCACATAGGGTCATTCAGAATAACTTCACACACACCCGCTACTGTGTATTTCCAAGTCTAATTCTGTCACTAAACCCATACCTGTCACCCAGCGCCTAAATACTAGGCCTCAAATTTAAATCCCTCTAAATCTCTCGTTACCGTTGTCCTGTTGTAGCTGGGAAAGTTATTTAGTGCCCGTCAAAGCACATTTTTTGTTCTGGGTTGAAGTACAATTCCCAATTTAGCAATTTCATAATTTAGTGGTTCCTGCTATATCAGAGCTATTTGAAATCTATCCCAAAAAGGGTATATAATATTGAAGGTGCACATAGGGTCATTCAGAATAACTTCACACACACCCGCTACTGTGTATTTCCAAGTCTAATTCTGTCACTAAATCCATACCGGTGACCCAGCGCCTAAATACTAGGCCTCAAATTTAATTCCCTCTAAATCTCTCGTTACCCACCGCTGTACTGTTGTTGCTGGGCAAGATATTTAGTGTCCGTCAAAGCACATTTTTTGTTCTGGGTTGAAGTACAATTCCCAATTTAGCAATTTCATAATTTAGTGGTTTCTGCTATATCAGAGCTATTTGAAATCTATCCCTAAAAGGGTATATAATATTGAAGGTGCACATAGGGTCATTCAGAATAACTTCACACACACCCGCTACTGTGTATTTCCAAGTCTAATTCTGTCACTAAATCCATACCGGTGACCCAGCGCCTAAATACTAGGCCTCAAATTTAATTCCCTCTAAATCTCTCGTTACCCACCGGTGTACTGTTGTTGCTGGGCAAGATATTTAGTGTCCGTCAAAGCACATTTTTTGTTCTGGGTTGAAGTACAATTCCCAATTTAGCAATTTCATAATTTAGTGGTTTCTGCTATATCAGAGCTATTTGAAATCTATCCCTAAAAGGGTATATAATATTGAAGGTGCACATAGGGTCATTCAGAATAACTTCACACACACGCTTCTGTGCATTTCCAAGTCTAATTCTGTCACTAAATCCATACCGGTGACCCAGCGCCTAAATACTAGGCCTCAAATTTAATTCCCTCTAAATCTCTCGTTACCCACCGCTGTACTGTTGTTGCTGGGCAAGATATTTAGTGTCCGTCAAAGCACATTTTTTGTTCTGGGTTGAAGTACAATTCCCAATTTAGCAATTTCATAATTTAGTGGTTTCTGCTATATCAGAGCTATTTGAAATCTATCCCTAAAAGGGTATATAATATTGAAGGTGCACATAGGGTCATTCAGAATAACTTCACACACACCCGCTACTGTGTATTTCCAAGTCTAATTCTGTCACTAAATCCATACCGGTGACCCAGCGCCTAAATACTAGGCCTCAAATTTAATTCCCTCTAAATCTCT
Organism: Bufo gargarizans; assembly: GCF_014858855.1. Taxonomy (NCBI): domain Eukaryota; kingdom Metazoa; phylum Chordata; class Amphibia; order Anura; family Bufonidae; genus Bufo; species Bufo gargarizans. The sequence goes on along the minus strand of NC_058090.1, from coordinate 23,590,160 downwards.
CGTTACCCACCGCTGTACTGTTGTTGCTGGGCAAGATATTTAGTGTCCGTCAAAGCACATTTTTTGTTCTGGGTTGAAGTACAATTCCCAATTTAGCAATTTCATAATTTAGTGGTTTCTGCTATATCAGAGCTATTTGAAATCTATCCCTAAAAGGGTATATAATATTCAAGGTGCACATTGGGTCATTCAGAATAACTTCACACACACACGCTTCTGTGCATTTCCAAGTCTAATTCTGTCACTAAATCCATACCGGTCACCCAGCGCCTAAATACTAGGCCTCAAACGCAGCCGCCTGTCTACAGCCAATGTGGACAAGCTGACGTTCATAAAAATGAACCAGGCATGGATCCCACAGGATCTGTCCGTCCCTTGTCCAGATTAGACATTAACTACCTCCCCTTAACCATATATTATTGGACTCCAGGGCACTTCCTCATTCAATCCTATTTTTATTTTCATTTTACCATTATATTGCGAGGCTACCCAAAGTTGAATGAACCTCTCCTCTGTCTGGGTGCCGGGGCCTAAATATATGCCAATGGACTGTTCCAATGTTGGGTGATGTGAAGCCTGATTCTCTGCTATGACATGAAGCCAGATCCTCTGTTACGGGACCTCTCTCCTCTGCCTGTGTGCTGGGCCTAAATTTATGAAAATGGACTCTTACAGTGGTGGGTGACGTGAAGCCTGATTCTCTGCTATGATATGAAGACTGATTCTCTGCTGACATGAAGCCAGATTGTCTGTTACGGGACCTCTCTCCTCTGCCTGGGTGCTGGGCCTAAATATATGCCAATGGACTGTTGCAGTGGTGGCTGACGTGAAGCCTCATTCTCTGCTATGACATGCAGACTGATTCTCTGCTGACATGAAGCCAGATTGTCTGTTACGGGACCTCTCTCCTCTGCCTGGGTGCTGGGTAGTGTTGAGCGCGAATATTCGAAAAGCAAATTTTTTTCGCGAATATCGCAACTTCGCGATTTCGCGAATATTTCGAATATAGTGCTATATATTCGTAAAAACGAATATTCGTTTTTTGTTTTTTCCCCCCCCCACAAAATTACAGTACACATATAATTGATTGTTTCCCAAAGGTCCAACAGCTCAGATCTTACTCACATTGCCTAGAAAGTGATTGAGGCGCGAATCTTCGTAAGGCGATTTTATTAGCGCACATGCGAATATCGGCACGTCCCAGAACAGAGGCAAAGGGCTTTGCATTCATACATTAGTGAATTGAGTTGCGAATCTTCGTAAGGCGATTTTATTAGCGCACATGCGAATATCGGCACGTCCCAGAACAGAGGCAAAGGGCTTTGCATTCATACATTAGTGAATTGAGTTGCGAATCTTCGTAAGGCGATTTTATTAGCGCACATGCGAATATCTACACTTGTCCCAGAACAGAGGCAAAGGGCTTTGCATTCATACATTAGTGATTGAATTGAGCTGCGAATCTTCGTAAGGCGATTTTATTAACGCAAATGCAAATATCTACACTTGTCCCCAGAACAGAGAGGCAAAGGCCTGTGCATTCATATAGTATAGCACCATATTCGCGAATACGTAGAACTTCGTAAAATTCGATTTACGAATATTCGTATTTTTTATTTTACTTTCCACCTTACAGATTACATTGATCTGTACTCTGTCAACTACTGTCATCACCCCCCACTGTATCTCGATTGATTCCCAAAAGTCTCACATTCCCTAGAAAGTGATTGAGTTGCGAATCTTCGTAAGGCGATTTTATTAGCGCACATGCGAATATCTACACTTGTCCCAGAACAGAGGCAAAGGGCTTTGCATTCATACATTAGTGATTGAATTGAGCTGCGAATCTTCGTAAGGCGATTTTATTAACGCAAATGCAAATATCTACACTTGTCCCCAGAACAGAGAGGCAAAGGCCTGTGCATTCATATAGTATAGCACCATATTCGCGAATACGTAGAACTTCGTAAAATTTGATTAACGAAAATTCGTATTTTTTATTTTACTTTCCACCTTACAGATTACATTGATCTGTACTCTGTCAACTACTGTCATCACCCCCCACTGTATCTCGATTGATTCCCAAAAGTCTCACATTCCCTAGAAAGTGATTGAGGTGCGAATCTTCGTAAGGCGATTTTATTAGCGCACATGCGAATATCTACACTTGTCCCAGAACAGAGGCAAAGGGCATTGCATTCATACATTAGTGATTGAATTGAGTTGCGAATCTTCGTAAGGCGATTTCATTAGCGCACATGTGAATTTTGCATAGCATATGTATTATGCGATGCGAAAATTCGAATTATCGCATATGCGAAATAATAACGAATTTGAATAATCGCGAATATTTTACGAATATTCTTTCGAATATTCACAAAATTTCGCGAATTCGAATATGGGACATGCCGCTCAACACTAGTGCTGGGCCTAAATTTATGACAATGGACTGTTGCAGTGGTGGGTGACGTGAAGCCTGATTCTCTGCTATGACATGCAGACTGATTCTCTGCTGACATGAAGCCAGATTGTCTGTTACGGGACCTCTCTCCTCTGCCTGGGTGCTGGGCCTAAATATATGCCAATGGACTGTTGCAGTGGTGGCTGACGTGAAGCCTCATTCTCTGCTATGACATGCAGACTAATTCTCTGCTGACATGAAGACAGATTCTCTGTTACGGGACCTCTCTCCTCTGCCTGGGTGCCGGGGCCTAAATATCTGAGAATGGACTGTTCCAGTGGTGGCTGACGTGAAGCCTCATTCTCTGCTATGACATGCAGACTAATTCTCTGCTGACATGAAGACAGATTCTCTGTTACGGGACCTCCCTCCTCTGCCTGGGTGCTGGGCCTAAATATATGCCAATGGACTGTTGCAGTGGTGGCTGACGTGAAGCCTCATTCTCTGCTATGACATGCAGACTAATTCTCTGCTGACATGAAGACAGATTCTCTGTTACGGGACCTCCCTCCTCTGCCTGGGTGCTGGGCCTAAATATATGCCAATGGACTGTTGCAGTGGTGGCTGACGTGAAGCCTCATTCTCTGCTATGACATGCAGACTGATTCTCTGCTGACATGAAGCCAGATTCTCTGTTACGGGACCTCTCTCCTCTGCCTGTGTGTGTGCTGGGCCTAAATATATGCCAATGGACTGTTGCAGTGGTGGCTGACGTGAAGCCTCATTCTCTGCTATGACATGCAGACTGATTCTCTGCTGACATGAAGCCAGATTCTCTGTTACGGGACCTCTCTCCTCTGCCTGTGTGTGTGCTGGGCCTAAATATATGCCAAAGGACTGTTGCAGTGGTGGCTGACGTGAAGCCTCATTCTCTGCTATGACATGCAGACTAATTCTCTGCTGACATGAAGACAGATTCTCTGTTACGGGACCTCCCTCCTCTGCCTGGGTGCTGGGCCTAAATATATGCCAATGGACTGTTGCAGTGGTGGCTGACGTGAAGCCTGATTCTCTGCTATGACATGCAGACTGATTCTCTGCTGACATGAAGCCAGATCCTCTGTTGCGGGACCTCTCTCCTCTGCCTGGGTGCTGGGCCTAAATTTATGAAAATGGACTGTTGCAGTGGTGGGTGACGTGAAGCCTCATTCTCTGCTATGACATGCAGACTGATTCTCTGCTGACATGAAGCCAGATTGTCTGTTACGGGACCTCTCTCCTCTGCCTGGGTGCCGGGGCCTAAATATCTGAGAATGGACTGTTCCAGTGGTGGGTAACGGGAAGCCAGATTCTCTGCTATGATATGAAGACTGATTCTCTGCTGACATGAAGCCAGATTGTCTGTTACGGGACCTCTCTCCTCTGCCTGGGTGCTGGGCCTAAATTTATGAAAATGGACTCTTACAGTGGTGGGTGACGTGAAGCCTGATTCTCTGCTATGACATGAAGACTGATTCTCTGCTGACATGAAGCCAGATTGTCTGTTACGGGACCTCTCTCCTCTGCCTGGGTGCCGGGGCCTAAATATCTGAGAATGGACTGTTCCAGTGGGGGGTGACGGGAAGCCAGATTCTCTGCTATGGAACCTCTCTCCAATTGATTTTGGTTAATTTTTATTTATTTAATTTTTATTTTAATTCATTTCCCTATCCACATTTGTTTGCAGGGGATTTACCTACATGTTGCTGCCTTTTGCAGCCCTCTAGCTCTTTCCTGGGCTGTTTTACAGCCTTTTTAGTGCCGAAAAGTTCGGGTCCCCATTGACTTCAATGGGGTTCGGGTTCGGGACGAAGTTCGGATCGGGTTCGGATCCCGAACCCGAACATTTCCGGGATGTTCGGCCGAACTTCTCGAACCCGAACATCCAGGTGTTCGCTCAACTCTACTCATCACCATTGGGATGGCACATAAATATACTAACTCTACAACTTTCTAATCCCAAAGTGATATTAAACGATAACAACTTGCCAGAAAAGTTTGATTTTAAAACTACAGTAAAACCAAATTTTGTTCTAGGTAATTATAGGTGCCCCCAGCTATTTTTTCCACTGCCCCATGGCCCACAATCTATTTTCCCAATTTCCGCAAGTAGTGTCTCAAGAGGTTCATGATGATGATGAGACACAGTTGTCAATAAGTGAGGTTGTTGCTAGGTCAACAAGTAGAACATTTTGTAATATTGGGAGAAACTAGAGAAGAGAGCTGACTAGTGTTGGGCGAGCATGCTTGGCCGAAGACTTTTTTACTCGATGCTCGAGTCTCCTCCCCGCACGTTTGTTGGCTGCAACGCAGCCAATAAACATGCGCAGAGATACTGGCACTCACTGTAATAACGTAGCCATGTTGGTTACTGGCATTACAGTGATTGGCTGGCCGGAACGCGTCGTTGGGTGCTATATAGCACCTGATGACATGTGGTTCGGCTCAGTCTTAGTCAGGGAGAGCTGCAGCAGAAGGGACAGACAGTGTAGGGACAGGATTTTTTTTTTTTAGGCAGGGTTTACTTGTGAAAGGTGTTAGAAACCCAAAAGTCTTTTTAAGGACTATTGTTTTATCTGGCAGCAATATATATAATTAGCACAACCTGCGCTAAATTGTGAGCAATTGTTTGGCCGCTGCTGACAGTGACACAACCTCTGCTACATCTGTTGTGTTACATTTGCGCATCCTAAATATCTGGGACATTCAGCGCAATTGTTTGGCCGCTGCTGACAGTGACATTACCTGCGCTACATCTTCTGTATACTGTTTGCACATCCTAAATATCAGTGACATTCAGTATAATTTATTTGCACATACACTTACAAAACCTGCGCTACTGTACGTGTAACATACTGGCAAGCATATACTATATACCATTTCATATGCAGAAGGCGAGCAGTAAGGGACGGGGAAGTGGCCGTGCTGCTGATGGTGCACGCAGAGTCCGTGGCCCTGGGTGCGGTGAAACTGTGCCTGCTGCCAGAGCACAAGAAACACTCATCTACGATACCTAGCTTCATGTCCTAGTTTGCAGGGCGGCGCAGGACACCACTCTCGAAGTCAGACCAGTGCGACCAGGTGGTCGGTTGGATTGCAGCAGATCATGCTTTCAGTCGGTTAAGCACCACCCTGTCTTCCATAAAGTCCAGTCTCAGTAGCCAAGAGTCTGGTGAACAGAATCCTCACCCTGATCCTTCTAACTCCCACCATGGAGAGTCTTGGCAAACAAGTGATCCCACACTCGGATATTCCGAAGAGCTCTTTTCATCACCATTCCTTGATTTGGCCCTTTCGACAAGCCCGCTTGAAAAGAGACATGAGGAGATATTGTGCCCTGAACTCTTGAGCATCCACAGTCAGAAAAAGATGACGGTGGGGAACAGCAATTAGTGTTTTCACGAGGTGGATGATGATGATGAGACACAGTTGCCAATAAGTCAACCGCAAGTAGTGTCTCAAGAGGTTCATGATGATGATGAGACACAGTTGTCAATAACTGAGGTTGTTGTTAGGTCAACAAGTCAGGGGGATGATCAGAGTGAGGAAGTGGAAGAGGAGGTGGTGGACGATGAAATTACTGAGCCAACCTGGGAAGGTGGCAAGTTGAGCGAGGTCAGCAGTACAGAGGGGGAGGGATCCGCAGCACCGCAACAGACTGGAAGAGGCAGTGGGGTGGCAAAAGGGAGAAGGCGGGCCACACTAAACAGGCCCACAACTGTTCCCCGAAGCACCCCCTTGTGTCAAACTTCCTTGCCAAGGGGTAGGTGTTCTGCAGTCTTGCGCTTTTTTAAGGAAAGCGCGGACAATAAAAGAATTGTCATTTGCAACCTGTGCCGTACCAAAATGAGCATGGGCGTGAACACTAGCAACCTCACCGCCACCAGCATGATCCGCCACATGACTTTAAAGCACCCTAATTGGTGGGCTGAATGCACACACCACTGCCTCCTCTTCCCCTGTGTTACGTGCTCGCCAATCCCCTGTCCAAGACACAGGCCCGGATGCCTCCCGCCCTGCACCTGGACCTTCGCAAACACCATCAGCTAGCACATCCACTTCTTTGTCCCAGCGCAGCGTGCAGATGTCTATACCCCAGGCCTTTAAACGAAAGCGAAAATACCCCGCCACCCACCTACAGGCCATAGCACTATATGCGCACCTTTCCAAACTGCTGGCCCTGGAAATGTTGCCATTTAGGCTTGTGGACACTGAGGCTTTCTGCAGCCTGATGGCGGCGGCTGTCCCTCGTCCCCAGCTGCCACTATTTTTCCCCGTGTGCCGTCCCCGTCTTACACCAGCATGTATCCCTTAACATCACCTGTGCCCTGACCAACGCAGTTATTAGAAAGGTCCACTTAACGACTGACACATGGACAAGTGCTTGTGGCCAGTGACGCTACATTCCCTGACGGCCTCTACACGTTGTAGAGGCCGGGAGCGAGTCGTACCCTGGGATGGCACAGGTGCTACCGACGCCAAGGATTGCGGGCCCTACTTCCATCTGGATTTCCGCCGCCACCTACATTAGTCGCTGCAAGCCCCCGTTCTCCTCCTCCACTTTCACCTCTGAATTATCATCTTGCAGCACCAGTCAGACATCAGTCGGTAGCTGGAAGTAGTGTAGCACTGCAGTGGGGAAGCGGCAACAGGCCGGGCTGAAACTAATATGTTTAGGTGACAAGCAGCACACCGCCGCAGAGCTGTGGCAGGGTATAAGGGAACAGACTGAGCTGTGGCTCTCGCCACTCAACCTAGAACCAGGCATGGGTGTGTCTGATAATGGCTGTAACTTGGTGGCAGCTTTGGAGCTCGGCAAGCTCACACACATAACATGCCTAGCCCACGTGTTCAAGTTAGTGGTTCAGCGGTTTCTCAATACCTACCCCAATTTGCCTGAGCTGAGTGTGTGCCCCTTTCCGAAAGTCATCGACAGCTGACGCCGGTCTGTCATGCTGCAGCAGCGCTTGCAATTATCAGCTCACCGACTGTTGTGCGACGTGAGCACGCGCTGGAACTCCACGTTCCACATGTTGGCCAGGCTTTGTGAGCAGCAGAGGGCAGTAGTGGAATACCAGCTGCAACATGGTCGTCGCCTTTCCAGTCAGCTTCCGCTCTTCACAAGCGAGGAGTGGGCATGGATGTCTGACTCTGTGAGGTTTTATGCAATTTTGAGGAATCAACACAGATGGTGAGCGGCGATGCCGCTATTATCACCGTCACCATCCCACTTCTGTGTCTACTGAAACACTCGCTGCTCACAATGAAGGATGGCGCTTTGCATATGGAAGAGGTGGGAATGGGGAAGGACAGTGCACAGGGTGATAGCCAGACCACCCTCAGTTCATCTTCTCATCACAAATTGAATGATGATGATGAGGAGGAGCAGGAGACGGTTGCCTCCGCTACAGAGGGTAGTACCCACAGCAGGTTTATTCCATCTGTTCAGCGAGGATGGGTCGAAGAGGAGGAAGAGGATGAGGAGATTGAGAGTCATCCTCCTGATGAGGACAGTGAAGTCTTGTCTGTTAGGACTCTGGCACACATGGCTGACTTTATGTTATGCTGCCTTTCCCGTGACCCTCGCGTTGTACGCATTTTGGACAACACCTTTTACTGGTTGTTCACCCTTCTCGACCCCCGCTACAAAGAGAACTTCTCATCTCTCATTCCTGTGGTGGAGAGGACGAGCAAAATGGTGCAATACCAGAAGGTCCTTGTGGAAAAATTGCTCCAAAAATTTCCATCTGACAACGCTGGCGGCAGAGTCCGTAGTTCCTTGGGCAACCGAGGAGGTGAGACGAGGGGAACACACAGCAGTTCCAACAGAGGCAGCGCAACACTCTCCAAGGCCTGGGACAGTTTCATGACACCCCGCCAGCACCCTCACCCTGATGCTGCGGCCTAGTGTCACAAGGAGGGAAAAGTTTTTAAAGATGGCGAAGGAGTACGTAGCAGACCGTGTCAGCGTCCTCAGTGATCCCTCAGTGCCTTACAACTACTGGATGTCCAAGCTGGACATGTGGCACGAACTGGCGCTCTACACCTTGGAGATGCTGGCCTGCCCTGCCGCCAGCGTTTTGTCAGAGCGGGTATTTAGTGCTGCTGGGGGCATAATAACTGATTAGCGCATCCGACTGTCAACTGAAAATGCTGATAGTTTGACTCTTATCAAAATGAACAAGGCCTGGATTGCCCCTGACTTCTCTACTCCACCAGAGGAAAGCGGCCGAACATAAAGGCACTTTACATGTGGCTTTTATGGTGTATTGAATACACTGTATTCCCAGGAACCCCTTCCACCACAAACAAGGGTATATGGTTCAATCTCCCTTTTCTCCTCCTCCATCATATCAACATGCTTATTAAGCTGCCCTCACTCCTATAGTTGTAGAGGGTCAGCTCAGCAGGCCCTTGCTCCTAATGTTTTTGATGGTCACCAGCAGGCCATCAATCATAATTTTTCAAGGCTGTGTATGATGCCCTCCTTTATGTATAATAAATGGTGTATCGGAGCGCCGGTTCCTTGTAATTTTTGGCAGCCCTTTCACTTAGTGCATAGGCTTCATGAGTGTAGGAGTCCCACTACCTGAACAATTGTACCACAATGTGAATGAGGCCCTCCGTTATGTGATATACAGGTTGTATCGGAGTGCCTCTTCCGTGTAATTTTTGGCAGCACTTGCACTTTATATACAAGTAAATATACAGGAAATAATGTTTCCTAACAATTTTTCCTCTAAAACTGATTTTATCTTCGGTTTTGTGCGTATTATTGTCAGTCTGTAAAAGTGGCGTACTACTCGGACAACATGGTTCCCAGCAGCGACCTGGGAGTCCAAGATGCATCCAGACATCCTCCCCATGCTGTTCCGGAGCCATTTCAGTGGTGTTTCCATCAATTTCTGACCTTTTCCTATGAACCGGACGCCCTCCCCTCTTCAGAGCAGGGGGGCCTGGTGTAATGTAAAATATAAGAAAAAGAAAAAGAACTGGATCGCACATCCTCAATACTATGCTTTTATCTAACTGCTTCTCAGCATAATTAACCTCGCTTCTCAGTGTAATTTATCGTATACCTACCCCTATGCTGCATGATGTACATGAGGCATTAGTATACAATTTGATTAAAAAAAACAGGTGCCTGGTTTAATGCTCGGGTTCTCCCATTGACTTCCATTGTGCTGAGCACCCGAGAATACCGAAGTGTTCTACTCGAGTACCTGAGCACTTTAGTGCTCGATCAACACTAGCGCTGACCTAAACACAAGGAAGACCATGAAAACTCAATGCAGAAGTTGACCTTGGTTGGAAAAATACCCAGGACAATAGTGATTTAAGACAGCAGTATTAACCACTGAGCCACCATGCTGGCGTATAATCGAATGGTGTTTATACTTAACACCACGCTGCCAATATCCAGCAGAGAAGAACATCAATAAATCTATCAGGGGTTTATAGAGTCCCGTGTGCTATGCTCTTTAATTACAGAACATTTTTGAAGTTTTTATGCTTTTCATGTCTGGCATGAAGGAAGCAGCAGAATAAGTGGTGAGTTGATTAACGCATCTGTTCATTAAACTATATGTTAGATTTTTATGATGGACGGGGATTAACTGGCCCCCAATTCTATAGTTTGATATTTCATTGCCCTTAAAATTTTCTTGGAAGGATTAAAAACCACAAGATCTGACATTCAACTGATATCTGTATAACCTAGAAATCCGTCCTGAAGAGAGTGGTGGCCACTGAGTTAATTCTCTGATCAATCAGCCAAATAATGACTTCTAATCATTGCTGAGTAGAACAGTTCTTGAAGGATCTTAACTCAGAATTCCAAATTTTCAAAAAAATTAAGCAAGCTGCCATCTTTCTCTTCCACGTTGGGAGTACTCCACAGATGGCCATTCTACTGAGTATCAGATCATAAGGGAGGAGGTTATACGACCTCATGAGTCCCAAGATAGCAGAATGTCTCAATGACCATTGGTATGAATAAGCTACATGCCGCCCCATGGCTTCCATAAAATGATAATTCTATTTTTTTAAGTTGAAGATGTTGTTGTATCATTTTGAAGACCATATAACCCCCTCCCCATACATTTTGGGTCTTAGTGACCAAGCAATTTTTTCATGACCATCCAAGACCTTTAGCTTTTTTTTTTTTTTTCTGTTGGTGTAGTTATATGAGGGCTTGTTTCTTGTGAGACAAGTTGTAGCTTTTAATGGCACCATTTTGGAGTATGTAGTACTTGAGACCTGGGGAGATACAAATTATATATTGTTATGTGTTTCCCGGGTAACCTTAGAGGGCAGAGGAAGCATCCTGAAAAGCTCCTGCTCCTGTTACCAAATTCTCCAGAGAGAACAACTTCAATTGTCCTCAAGTAAAGCCTTGAGATTCCAGATAGCAGCAGGAACTGCTATATCAGCATCTAGAGAACTGCTGTGAGGTGAGGGACTACAGCCAGCCATCCAACCTGCTCCATATCTTTGCTGGTGCCAGAGAAGAATGGCACTTAAAGCCTGCTGCGACCATGATAACCCATATGCAGGGGCGTCGTTAGGTCAAAACATTCGGGGCTTGAGCCCTGGATGTTTTGACCAGTACCCCGAATGTTATGCTGGCAGCAGTGGCAGTAACTACCAGGGAAGCGGCTGCTTCGGGGCCCAGGCTGACAAGGGGCCCGGCGCCCGGCAGCCTGACACCAAGTGTCTTGATTATCTAATGCAGTTTTTCGTTCCAGCGCAGTCATTTCCACACAATCTCCTGCACAGCCCGGAGCCTGACTCCGCCCACTCATGTGACTGATCATGTGCTCCTGACATCATGAAAGGTCCTTTTGCCCACTAGGAACTATCATCTCCTGAGGTAGGACAAGTAAATGGAGCATTTCTAGGTGCATGTTTTGGCTGTATTCTGCCCCCTGCCATGTACTGTACCCTGTATTCTGCCCCCTGCCATGTACTGTACCCCCTATACTGCACTGTGTGTGCCTCCTGCCCTGTACTGTACCCCCCATGCTGCACTGTGTATACTCCCTGCCCTGTACTGTACCCCCTATGCTGTATTTTGCCCCCTGCCCTGTAATGTGCCCCCCATGCTGTATTCTGCCCCCTGCCCTATGCTGAACTGTGTGTGTGGCTCTTGACCTGTCCTGACCTGTACTGTGCCCTTTATGCTGCACTGTGTGTGCCTCCTGCCCTGTACTGTACCCCCTATAATGCCCTGTGCCCCCTATGCTGCACTGTGTGTGCCCCATGCCTTGTACTGTACCCCCTATAATGCACTGTGCCCCCTATGCTGCACTGTGTGTGCCCCCTGCCTTGTACTGTACCCCCTATAATGCACTGTGCCCCCTATGCTGCACTGTGTGTGCCCCCTGCCTTGTACTGTACCCCCTATGCTGCACTGTGCCCCCTATGCTGCACTGTGTGTGCCCCATGCCTTGTACTGTACCCCCTATAATGCACTGTGCCCCCTATGCTGCACTGTGGGTTCCCCCTGCCCTGTATTGTGCCTGCTATGCTATACTGTCACCCCTGCCATTTAGTGTGCCCCCTATGCTGCACTGTGCGTCCCCCTCCCCTTGCCCTGTACTTTACCCCTATACTATACTGTGCAGCCTCCCTTCTCTGTCTCTAGTGCTTGCCACTTGGCACTATAAGGCCGGTTTCACATCACGTTTTGCCATTCGTCTAATGCAGGAGTAGGCAACCTACGGCACTCCAGCTGTTGTGAAACTACAACTCCCAGCATGCATTATTGCTCTGCTCTTCTCATAACTCCCATAGAAATTAATTGAACATGCTGGGAATTGTGGTTTCACAACAGCTGGAGTGCCGAAGGTTTCTGACCCCTCGTAATGTATACATAAAATGTATATGTTAACAGGTGACTCAGACTGACACCATAAAAAAATAAAGGATAGGTTAATGTATACGTTTTTTTTTTAACAGACTTTGCAGGATACAACAGCGTAGTGTGATGTGAACTCTCCCTTACATATGCACATATAGGATGCCAGGATAGTCATGGAGGGAGGGGGGCCCATACAAAATTTAGCTGTGGGGCACAGTGAGTTCTAGCTACGCCCCTGGCTGGCAGGGCCGGCTGCTCTGACTCTCCTGCGCTGTGCAGCCCCGCCATCCTAATCCGTATCCTGCAGTAGCTGAACTTTAAAACAACGCTCATGATCTCATTACTATCTTACACACTCAGCTCCGGAAACATGCAGTGCGGGCGGCGCTCTCCCACTAGGCGGCGCAGGCGCGTGACGTCAGTGAGTGACCGCCGTCCGCACTGCCTGTTACTGGAGCTGAGTGTGTAAGTCAAGATAGTAATGAGATGTGCGCTGATTTAAAGTTCAGTTACTGCAGGATACAGATTACTGAGGGGATAATCTATGGGGTTGCCCAGACGGCTAGGCCCTTCACAGTAGTTATTAACCCTTTTCAGCAGTCCCCATTCACTGAAGGGGGGACTGCTGAAAGGGGTTAATAACTAGTGTGAAGGGAGGACTGCTAAAAGGGGTTAATAACTACTGTGAAGGGGGGACTGCTTAAAGGGGTTAATAACTAGTGTAAAGGGAGGACTGCTGAAAAGGGTTAATAACTACTGTGAAGGGGGGACTGCTGAAAGGGGTTATTAACTATTGTGAAGACCCATGGGGGTGTGGCATCATGGGGTGGGGGCGTGGCTTCACAGGGGCGTGATACAATGGGCTTGTGCCCCGGATGTTTTCAGACCCTAGCAACGCCCCTGCCCATATGTATATCATACGGGTTAAATTACATAATAATTGTGCAGCACGGGTTGTCGAGATAGAAACTATCAGCAAATGCTTTACTGCTGCAGGTCAGCTATGTATAAAATACCATGTCCAAGGAGGGGCTTGTTGGTGACCTCCTCCAGTACCATGCTCCTGGGGCACCACTAGTTAACCCCCACTATGCTCTCGTCCTGCTGATATCATAAATAGGGGAATTTGATGCCCTTGATGGGCATGGATAGGGAAAGTAGACCTCTGCCTATTGGGTTGTCAAGGAATTCCCCCAGCCCCCCCCCCCCCCCCCCCGCTTGGCAAAGTATGCATGTTTTATCAAAAGGGGAGGATCATAAGCCCCTGCTAGTCACTTCTGGAGGCATCCTATCTCTCTTGAAAATAAAAGCATTGACCATTAGTATTGATCGACCACCATAGTGCTTAGGGGCTCGGGCCAAACACCTCGGAATGCTCAGGTGAGCACCCGAGCACAATGGAAGTCAATGGGACAACCCGAGCATTAAGCCAGGCACCCCCTGCTCTGAAGAGGGGAGGGTGTCTGGTTCATACGAAAAGTTCCTAAATTGATGGAAACACCACTAAAATGGTTCGGGAACAGCATGGGGAGGATGTCTGAATGCATATTAGACTCCCAGGTTGCTGCTGGGGACGATGTTGTCCGAGTAGTACGCCACTTTTACAGACTGACAATAATATGCACCAAACCAAAGATAAAATCCATTTTAGACGGAGGAAAAATTGTTAGGAAACATTCTTTCCTGTATATTTACTTGTATGTAAAGTGCAAGTGATATAAAAAATTCCAAGGAAGAGGCACTCCGATACAACCTGTATATCACATAAAGGAGGGCCTCATTCACAATGTGGTACAATTGTTCAGGTAGTGGGACTCCTACACTCATAAAGCCTATGTACTAAGGGAAAGGGCTGCCAAAAATTACAAGGAACCGGCGCTCCAATACACCCTTTATTACACATAAAGGAGGGCATAATACACCCTTGAAAAATTATGATTGAGGGCCTGCTGGTGAGCTGACCCTGTAAAAGATTTTAGGTGCGGGCCTGTAGGTGAGCTGACCCTGTAAAACATTATATGTGAGGGCCTGCAGGTGAGCTGATCCTGTAAGACATTTTAGGTATGAGCCTGCAGGTGAGCTGACCCTGTAAAACATTATATTTGAGGGCCTGCAGGTGAGCTGACCCTGTAAAACGACGTAGGTGAGAGCCTGCTGGTAAGCTGACCCTCTAAAAAATTATATGCGAGGGCCTGAAGGGGAGCTGACCCTGTAAAAGATTAAAGGTGAGGGCCTGCTCGTGAGCTGACCCTGTAAAACATTATATGTGAAGAGCATATACTGTATGTGAGGGCATTATATGCAACGAATAAGCATGTTGATATGATGGAAGAAGAGGATAAGAAAAGGAAGATTCAACCATATACCCTTGTTTGTGGTGGAAGGGGTGCATGGGAATACAGTGTATTCAGTACATTATAAACAACACATTTAGAGTGCCTTTATGTTCAGCCTGCTTACCTCTGGTGGAGTAGAGAAGTCAGGGGCAATCCAGGCCTTGTTCATTTTTATAAGAGTCAACCTGTCAGCGTTTTCAGTTGACAGGTGGATGCACTTATCTGTTATAATGCCACCAGCAGCACCAAATACCAACTCAGACAAAACACTGGCGGCAGGGCAGGCCAGCACCTCCAAGGCCACTTTGTGCCACGTGTCCAGCTTGGACACCCAGTAGTCGTAAGGCACTGAGGGATCATTGAGGAAGCTGACATGGTCTGCTATGTTCTCCTTCACCATCTTCCAAAATTTTTCCCTCCTTGTCACAGTAGGCCGCCCATCAGGGTGAGGTTGCTGGCGGGGTGTCATGAAATTGTCCCAGGCTTTGGATAGTGTTGCCCTGCCTCTGTTGGAAATGCTGTGTGTTCCCCTTGTCTCCCCTTCTCGGTTGCCCAAAGAATTACGGACTCTGCCGCCAGCGTTGTCAGATGGAAATTTTTGGAGCAATTTTTCAACAAGGACCTTCTGGAATTGCACCATTTTGCTTGTCCTCTCCACCGGAGAAATGAGAGATGAGAAGTTCTCTTTGTAACGGGGGTCGAGAAGGGTGAACACCCAGTAATCCGTGTTGTCTAAAATGCGTATAACGCTCGGGTCGCTGGAAAGGCAGTCTAACATGGAGTCAGCCATGTGTGCCAGAGTACCAACAGGCAAAACTGTCATCAGGAGGATGACTCTCAATCTCCTCATCCTCTTCCTCCTCTTCCGCCAACCCACGCAAAACAGATGGAATTAAACTTCCATAGGTACTACCCTCTGTAGGGGAGGCAACCGTCTCCTGCTCCTCCTCCTCCTCTTTATCGTTCATTCATCGTCCAATTCGTGCTGAGAAGACGAACTGAGGGTGGTCTGGCTATCACCCTGTTTAATGTCTTCTTCCCCCATTTCCACCTCTTCCACGTGCAAAGTATCGTCCTTAATTGTAGCAACGAGCGTATGAGTAGACACAGAAGTGGGATGTTACGCTAATATAGCGTTATTGTTGCTCACCATCTTTATTGATTCCTCAAAGTTTCTTAAAACCTCACAGAGGTCAGACATCCATGCCCACTCGTCTCTTGTGAATAGCGGAAGCTGACTGGAAAGGCGATGACCATGTTGCAGCTGGTATTCCACTATTGCCCTCTGCTGCTCACAAACCTGGCCAACATGTGGAACAGTGGAGTTCCAGCGCATGCTCACGTTGCACAACAGTTGGTGAACTGGAAATTTCCAGCGCTCTTGCAGCGTTGCCAGACATGCTGAAGCTGTCGATGACTTGCGGAAATGTGCACATACGCGGCGCACCTTCACCAGTAGCTCAGGCAAATTGGGGTAGGTTTTGAGAAACCACTGAACCACTATGGAGCAAGGAACTCTGGGAACGAGGGATCACCCATAATGCCATGCATGCAGCCAATCAGCAGCCAGCCAGCCCTGTGATGTCACAGCCAAATAAATAGCCTCAGCCATCTTGGATTCAGCCATTTTCCAGTGCACTTAGTGCAGAGAGAGAGAAGTCAGCAGGCGCTAGGGACAGTGGTAGAAAATACTTGAAAACTTGTATTTTGCTGAATAGAAGTTCAGGGAAAGGATAGGGAGGAATCATTCCACAGTATTGAAGTAGAACAGGGTTCAGTAGGGGAGGTTACAGCCTGGGTAATAGGAACAATCCTATTACACCTTTCTGCTCTGACTGGGGATCCAAATTGCCATCATACAGCTCTGTAATTCCAGAAAACAGTTCTTTTTATTGGGGTGTTACAGCCATTAGCAGGGTTTATTACAAGGAAATATTTCTATGTCTTATTTGCCCTTGTGCGGTGCAGTTATAAGTTCTAAAGCATTTTTTGGCCTGTATTAGTGGGGAAAAAAGGGGTTTATTAGCTGTTGTGTGGGGAAGTGAGAAAATTACAGTCCAATTTCAGGCAGTCAAGGTTCCACCACCTCAGCCGAAGGGAGCTGTCTGTCCTTGCCATCTGTCCTGATGCTCCTGCTGCTCCTCCTACTCCTCGTCAGTCATTCTGTCAGCAATCAATCACCGAAGCGATTGCCAAGAGACAGCTGTATGCTTGCACTCATCCAACGGCGCAGAAGCTGAATGTGCTCCTGTCCACGTTGCTGGTTCTGCAGTCCCTCCCTTTCCAAGTGGTGGACTCTGCACCTTTTAGAGAACTGATGGCTTGTGCCAAGCCGAGGTGAAGAGTCCCAAGCCGTAATTTCTTTGCCAAAAAGGCAGTACCAGCCCTGCACACGTATGTAGAACAGAAGGTTCAACACAAACTTACTGCTGACACCCTCTTCACTCTGTCGGGTGGCTCTAATTGTATAAGCGTTTAATAGAAGAGGTTCTGTAGACATCTATGTGAAATCCGTGAATTGGTGTAAAAGGAGTGCGCTCTTTCACGCTATAGTAGGATCTTGAGCCTCAGCACGGTTTTTTATACCTGGTTCTAACATTGACCTGTAAGGCTGAGTTGACACTTGAGTTATTTGGTCAGTTTTGGCCCCGTGACTGCCCAAATAAGTGAAGTGTGCAGTGATTCTAAGAGCGATGCCTGTCATCTGCATGTCATACGGACTCACAGTATTATTTCACTACCACAGCAGACTCCCTATGCGTGTTACTGCCAGGCACAGTGTTCTACACCACTATAAAGGCTCTCAGAAGCCAGGAAATAGCTTTTTTTTAAACGTGATTCACCACAAATAAATTCGGATCAAACCAAATTTTTTCGAAAAATTACGCGACTCAGCCGAATCGAATTTCACTTATCTCTAGCAGCCATTTTTCACAATGTTTTGGTGGGGCACCCAGAAATGATCTAGTCTGATGCATCAGGCACTGGTGTGTGGAAATTCTGGCTAATCCACACCTGATTATTCTTCACATAGGTCTGTCTCTGAATATTTTGTGTTTAAAGGCAGTTCTCCTTGGGGTAACTATGCTCTGCGCTGTACTAAACACTCACTCTGATGCCACTCTACTGGCCAGGAAGGAAAGCTTGCCCATGGCAAACTAGGGCAGTTGCAACCATAATTCAAGTAGTCCAAGGGATCTTGGATCTGTGGTGACAGGGTGCAGTCCAAGTATGTCACCACCTGCTGATTCAGGTTCTGCTCCATGTCCTGCTGCTGCTGGGTGGTCTCTTCAGTAGGCGGGTGAAGAAAAGTGCTCATCAGAGACTCAAGACATAAGTTGCTGCTGATGGAGCTAGTGCTGCTCTAACCCAAACCCCTCCCTCCAGCAGTCATGGCAGTGGAGCGTGAGCTCAGAGGGTCCCCCTGTTAGACCTTCTTGAGGGTGGTCGATGACGCACGTAGGCAGCGACCAACCGACTACAAAAGATGTCTTGATAGAAGTTGAGTTTTTCATCCCTCTCAGAAAGTGCAAAAAAAGGCACCAATTTTGGATTAGTAGTGAGGGTCTAACATTGTCGAGAGCCAGTAGTCATCCCTCTGCCGAATGGTCATAATGCATCTGTCACTACCCAAGCAACTCAGCATGCATCTGACCATTTGCACAAGGGACTCGGAGGGACTCCCTGCCTCCATCTCCACTGCATACTGCCAAGTTCTGTAGGTGGCATCTGCCTGGTATTCGTCATCACCCTTCAGCTCCTCATGATCCTTCTGCTACTTTCCTGTCTCTTAGGCAGATAAACCACCCAGTTATGTATAGAATTCCTGGGTGTTTATATACTCCTCCTCGTCCTAATCTTCCTCCTTTGCCAGTACACAGGGCCTCAGGTGACCATGAGATGTATGCAACACGTCTTCTGTTCCCTCACCAGTCAGATTTATCAGCATCCCCTCCAGGACTCAATGGTGTGGAATGACATAATTCATCCTGTAATCCTGGCGACTGACAAATAAAGTGGCTTCCTCAACGGGCCTGAGCAAACAGCAGGTGTCACGCATGAGCTGCCACTGTCTAATGTCGAAGTTACACTGGGGAGTAGTCTTGTTCACCTGCATCATCAAGAAATCAGTCACAGGTTTCCTCTGCTTACACAGTTGGTCCAACATGGTAGGAACCACATTTATCCAGTGGGCCGTAAAGGACCGTAACCATAGTTACAGCTCCACACATTGGCACTGCCATGAACTGTACCACACACCAACAGGCTCAAGGACTGGCTAACATTCTGTTCAACATACGTATGCAGGGCTGGTATAGCCTTTTTTTACAAGAAGTAATGACGGCTTGAGACTCTCCAACTTGGCTTGGCACAAGCCATCATTTCTCTTAAAGTGCAGAGTCCACCACCTGAAAGAGAGGGACCTTAACACCAGCAACTTGGCCAGGACCATGTTCAGTTTCTGCACCGTTGGAGTGAACGTCACACTGTTGTTTCTTTGCAATCGCCTCTGAGATCAATTGCTGGTGAAACACGGCATGAAGAGTAGGAAGAGGAGCATCCAGAGCAATAGACAAAGGGAAGGAATGACAGCTTCCTTCTGCTGAGGTTGAGGAGCCCTGACTGTTGGAGAAGGTGTGCGGGCTTGATAAAAAAATTACAACATCGGCAAGTATAGCATTTTACCCCCACCAGTCCGTGCTGACTGCCTGCTGCTGCCTTTATGAACTTGTGCACTGCTAGTTGTTTCCAGACAAGTAGGCTCGCTAGTAGCAGACGGTCTACCCCATGCACGTTTGGCTTTAGATCTCCCACTGCTTCAACTCTGCTGACTCATCAGTACACTGCCATACTGCTGCTGTCTTACTGGACTGCTGCCACTCTCACCCCCTGATGATGATGATGCCTCCTCCTTCACCCAGCTCCAACGTGCGATTGGCTACATCATCATCCACTACTGTCTGATTGTTACTTATATCACCTTCACCGGTCTCATGGCCACGTCCCTGACCATCCGCAACACGTGCTCTCACCCAACTATCATCATCGCTACTTGCAAGCCTAAAGGAGGACGCAGCGGACCTCTCCTCCAAATCTGGGCTGGCCTGTAGCTGCTGGCTGCCCTCAATAAGCTCGTCCTTGCTAGAAAGTGGAGCCGACAGCATACAATACTTCCCGAGCAGAAGGAACAGAATAAGAAAGAGACGGTTGCAGGACAGGTGATGACAGAGGCAGTTCCTGGATCATGCCAACTAAATGTGGTGCCAGAGGAACCCACCGATTACTTTCTGTGTGTGTCTGATGTCACCTGAGATGATGTTGAAGAGTGACCATACCCGTACAGTGGGATTGTTGGTCAAAACATGACATCTGGATGACATTGGCAGCTCTGGCCTGTTGCTGCTGCTAGCACCCCCCTTCTTCTGGTGCTACCTGTGCCAGCTACAGCAACATTTTTGCCTTTTGGCCATAGTGTACAGTAACGGAATCAGTAATATAACTATGTAACTAAGTATTAATGGCGCAGCAGGTGAAGTAGATAAACACGCCTATATATTAGACCACCTGTTGAGACCGAGTCTGAGGCACAGTAAGTCTATGTATAACAGAACAGATTAAGTATAAATGGTGCAGCAGGTGAACTACATAAACACACCTGTATATTACACCGCCTGTTGAGACCTGAGTCTGAGGCACAGTAAGTCTATGTATAACAGAACAGATTAAGTATGAATGGCGCAGCAGTTGAACAAGATGCACAGGGCGATTGCACTCAGCCTACACTTTATTATTATTATTTATTTTAAAGTGCCATTAATTCCATGGCGCTGTACATCCAGCCGGGGTTACACAAATATAAAAATACAATAAACAAGGAACTATTAACAGACTGGTACAGAGGGGTAGAGGACCCCGCCAGCAAGAGCTTACAATCTACACTTTCCCTGCAGTCTCCCTATGCTCTCTCTACAGTGCCTTATATGCGCTCTCCTGCACGGTCCCTATGCAATATTCTACAATTAAAGGCTCTGAATGGTGAAGCAGGAAGCAGGAAGACTTCTCCCCGCTCCACCATTCAGTCTGCAGACACAGATCGCTCTGCCATCCGATGTGGGTGGAGCCTGTAGCCGGGAAATCTGCATAAGCTTCATCCACATAGTGCTGCAGAGCGATCTGTGCCTGCGGGGAAGAGAGGTATGTGAGCTTCAGGACCGGGACAAGGTGAGTAGTTACTGTGGTTTTTTTATTTTTTTTATACAGAGGCGGCAAAAAGGGCTTTATTACAATAGAGAGGGCACAGAGGACTTTATTACTATGGAGGGGGCACAGAGGACTTTATTACTATGGAGGGACACAGCGGACCTTATTACTATGGAGGGGGCACAGAGGGCATTACTACTATGGAGGGGGCACAGAGGGCATTACTAATGTGAAGGGGGCACAATAGGCCATTTTTACTATGGAGGGGGCACAGAGCCAGAGTGCATTACTACAATGAAGGGGGAACATAGGGCATTATTACTGTGAACGGGGCACAGTGGGCATTATTACTCTGAAGGGGCACAATGGGGAGTTCTACTATGGAGTGGGCACAGAGGGCATTACTAGCAGAGTGGGCATTACTACTATTAAGGGCATTATTACTGTGAAGGGGGCACAATGGTAATTATTACTATGAAGGGGGCACAGTGGGCATTATTACTATAAAGGGGGCACAATGGGAATTATTACTATGAAGGGAACACAATGGGGATTATTACTATGAAGGGGGCACAATGGGGATTATTACTGTGAATGGGGCACAAGGAGGACATTACAACTGTGAAAGGGCCACAGAGAGGGCATACTTACTGTGAGGGGGGCACAATGTGGGCATAACTACTGTGAAGGTTGTACAATGAGGGCAATAGTGCTGTGAGGGGGTACCATTTTTTTAAGTATTGGGGGGGGGGCAGAGAGAGCACCCTGCCCTGGGAGCCAAACAACCTAGGCACGCCACTGCGTGTAGCCGCCTATTTTAGGAAAAAACTGATTAGTTGCAAATCAAATTTTATCTAAACTTCTGATCAATTCGATTCGCTCAGCACTACTGCTGGCGTCAGTCTGTGCAGGGACACCCCCCCAACCGGTAACACCCATCTGGAACTTCATTGCAGACCGCTGGCACTTGAATTGTAAACTTCCAGAAGGAATAATAAAGGAATGGCACAAAATAGAAACCTAAGAATAGATGCTCCAGAATGTGTAATTACACAAAGAAAGCAAGTAGTTACTAAACAGACATGTCAGGTGAGGTGAGAGGCCCCCTTTAAGAATATACAGACATTCGAGACATGATGGGAAGACAGTATCTAGAGGATCCCACTTACTGCTAAATTATTATTATTATTATTATTTTTTTTGGATGTCGATCGCCTCCACCACAGCTCAACAGTATTCATTCCAAAGAGTTTATTTTGTACGTAGTCATCTAAAAATGGAGTTCTCCTTTAAACAGTACATTCCGATTAAGCAAATTATCAAAGAAATACTGGAAGGTGGGAATTTTTGAATTTTTTTTCGAGGTGGTCGCTCTTTCATTTACCAGTTACCTTATAGTGAAGCCTTGGCAGGTTCAGCTTAAATGTGAGAGACAGGCTGTCATGCCACGAGTCTAGTGCCTCCCGCTCGGAATGAGACGCTTGGCAGTTATGCAAACAGTAACTAGATTTGAGTTGTTTTGATTACAAGTTAAACAGAAATTCCTCGGCGGGGCCAATATAAATCTGCAGAGGTTTTTTGGCTGACTACACGCAGGTATTTCAGTCGATTTTGCTTGGCTCTGACAAAGTACAATTCCAAATACTGCAGCAGCAGCCGAGCAATTATATCTAAATAACTCTCATGCCGTTTCGGTAATAAGATACATAGCACGACGGCGCGAGCGAAGTACTTAGTGGATAGCAGAGGACTTTTTTTTTTTTTTTTGTTTCATGCCCGTCCTCCACCCTTCGTCTTATTTTATTCTTTCTCTTCCAGCGACCGTAAGGAACGAGAACCTGTTATAAGCACCTGCAGCAGGAGAGGGGGAATTACCACTTTGGGAATTTATTCATTTCTTCTGAAATATGAGCAATCTAATAAGGAGAAGAATTTTATCTCATGCCGCAATGTTCTTCAGCGGCAATCAAAGCTCTTCATGAGTCCAATACAGCCGACAGTAAATAGAATTTTACAGGCACAATATCTTAGGCGGAAACGTAGAAATTGATGGTAGAGAAAAAAAATGCAAATAAAAATTGCCTCCTTTTGTTGCCCTGATGCTTCTTTGGAAAAAACCCTCAGGAAGCCTTTGGCCATTATTGCTGCGCAGCAATTCAAACCTCCCCTACTGTGACGGCGACCATATGCAAAGGGCAGGGCGGAGGGGGGACTAGTATTTTTTTTATAAAAGGCCAACGTATCCATGCTTTGTTAATTCCACAGGAAATGCAAAGAAGAGCAAAAAAAAACATTTACTTCTTCCACTTCGTTCTGGATGTCTTTAAGACGTCTTTAGGACGTTTGATCAGGAGTAGTATCTGTTCCATTTTAGGAAATACAAATAAGAGGGTTTGTTTTTTGTTTTTTGTTTTTTCCCGAAAGATTTTTTATTTATTTTTTGAAGTAAAAAAGAGTAGAGAATTTTTAAAAAAGGAGCTTTACTCACCTCCACCAATCTCCGGTTTCTGGTGTTCTTCTCTTCCTGTCCAGGCCTGACCCACCAGAGGCGCCATAAAAGGCTCTCTAAGCCAATCATTAGTTTTAATGGTGAAACCCGCCCCCCCAGCCATTGATTGCCTCAGGGGGCCCCACCTTGCATTTCTGATGTGTCAAGCCTGGACAGGAAGTGAAGAACAGCAGCGGTCAGAGATCAGTGAAGGTGAGTAATACTTCTTTTTCTTTTTTCTTTTTTTTTTACCCTTTTTGCCCTTTTTTCTATTTGTTTTTACTTGCCAGGAAGACCCCTTTAACAACCACAATTTATTTAGACTGCTTAGGTAGCTGTGAAGTGCAGAAGAAAAGGGTTGGGTAAATTCCACTCTCCCCAAAGATGGTAGCCTATGTGGGCTCCGTATCCCAGGCTAGTTGACACCACCCCCCAAACACTGCCACACTCAAGATACAGGCAATCGGGCACCTCAGCTGTTCTACGAAAGGCACGATTTGTCTACAGCATGATCTCCGTGGTCTTAAAGGGGATGTCCATATGTCCAATTAGGGCACATGGATATCATTGAAGAGGGTCACCTGCTCGTCTCCTACATTTCTGTGGCACTGCAGACCACATCTGACCATCATACTGACCAACATTTTAATCCAAAGTTGCAGGACATTTGTAAACCACTCCCCTGTGTCACCCATTATATATTTAAAGGGGATCTTACACCACATTTACTCACGAAAGAAACAGAAGACAGCATACAGGCCCTCTAAACTAAAAGTAACATAGGGATGGCGAAATGCAAAGTTCTAAGAGAAGATTCTCTTGAATTCTTTTTTTATAGCCATGTAAGTAGAGGTTCCGGTTCCCCTTTAAAAGGGTTCTCTCATCTCAACATTTATTGTATATTGCTCAGCAATTATTGGAACTCCCATAGTGGTGAATGGAGGGTGTCCCCACATGCGCGACGGCTCCCCCTTCACTTTGGGGGCCCTGTTCTGGAGATAAGAGCTGGCCCCAGAGGTGAGACCTGCACCTATCTGACATTTGTTGCCTATCCTAGCATTATGCAAAAAATGTTGAGAGGAGACATCCCCTTTAATACATTTTTGCATTGCTGAGAGGTTAGACCTGTCGTAGTGAATTTCTCCTTAAAGGGCTTGTCTGACCTTGGAGCCCACAACCCCAGGGGTCCTAATTTGTGGCCGTTAGCATAAAAAGCCCCACTCGCCTGTCCATGTCCTGCAACTGCCCCCATTCCAGCCCCTTCTGGTCCCCTGCAAAAAGCGTCATGGTTATGTGACCGCTGCAGCCAATCATAGTTCCTAGCGTCTTGAATGGTACATCACTGCTGTGACGTAGTGTTCAAGTCCTATGATTGGCTGTAGTGGTCATAGGACCAAGCCGCGTCCTGGTCCCGCAGACAGGTGAGTGTATTTTTTTTTATGTTCACGATCACAGGTGAAGACCCCAAGACTTCAAGATGGTCTCCTATAGACAGAGAAACTTGAAAGCACTGGTCTATACTACAGCATTAAAGGGATACTGGAATATTTGGGGTGAAAAGTGAAGTTGTGTCCCTTTAATAATATTTCCCTCCTCTTCTTTGATCTCCGCATTCTTACTTCTGGGTGTGAAATTGCCTGTAAGCATCATCACCCGCTGTATATCGTTGATATGATATATTGCATGTGAGGCGCAGCAGCAGAGGCGCGCAGCGTATTGATCAGCGCCATGTATTAGTATAAGACGTGTACAAGGAGCTATAAATACAGGTAAAAGCCATTAGTAGCTGCATAAAACCCTTGTAACTGAGCATGTAAAACAATAAAAAATATACGAGCGTCAGATCCATTACCTGTTCTGAAATTAAGACTCCATAAAGTAGCAATTAGTACCAGGACAGATTCCTTTTTTTCTAATTCACATATTACAGTTGTAGCAGAGTTGGATTGGTCAAATGCTGAGTCTATCTGGCACGATGCATTACGCAAACACAATGTACTATGCAACGTTTAGGCTTAATGCAGTATCTTAAAGGAGTTTTCCAGGACTCTAAGACTGAGGGTCTATATACCTAGGACAAGCCACCAATGTATGACTGATGAGGCTTCAACCCCCGGGACCTAAATGATCACTACTTTACTGGAGACTTTAGGTAGAAAATGAAACTTGTACCTTATTGTTTTCTTTATTTATCAGTTAGGCGTTGGATGCATTTTGGGTGGAGCACAGTGGAATTCCCATTGGGTTCTGATGTCAGATACTTCTGTTCTCTTTGAGGGTCTGGTCTGAAGCCTTAATTAATATTGGAGTCTGAAGTCTAGGGTCAGAATTAATTATGGAGTCTGAATAATTTTGGGGTCTGATGTCTGGGGTTGGAATTAAATATGCGGTCTGGTCTGGAGTCTGAATAGTTTTGGGCTCTGAAGTCTATGGTCTGAAATAGTTTTTTTAGTTTGAAGTCTGGGGGCATGAATTATTTCAGGGGTCTGAAGTTTGGGTTCTTGTCATGAACCAGCAGGTGTGAACCCACTGAGCCACGTGTCCTACCTCCTCTAAGGGTGTTGTCTAAGTGAATCCCTCGATCTTTACAGTACCCCTGATGGTGGGGGTAGACTTTACCGAGGGGAACACCAGGTCACTACCTCTTGAGGAGGATAGGCACATGAGGCAGCTGGTCCAGGCAGACCAGGAGGTACCTGAGAAAGGTACCAGAGGTACTATACAGGCGTTGAGTCATTACCAGGAGCAAGAGTGCAGGACCGAAGGATGAGGCGGAGGCAAAGTCAGACAGGCAATAGGTCAGGGCAGGCAGCACAGGTACAGGTCAGGCAATCCGGTTCAGCAGCAGGAGAGTCAAGGCAAGCAGGCAGGGATCAAACAGGTAAGCAGGGGAACAGCGGCGCACAGCAGGCGCTGTTATAGTTCTGAATTAATTTTGGGGTCTGAAGTCTGGGGTCTAAAATCGTTTTGGGATCTGAAGTCTGGAATCGGAATTAAGTTTTGGGGTTCAAAGTCAAGAGTCAGAATTCATTTTAGGGTCTGTAGTGTAGTCTGGGATCGGAATTAATTTTGGGGTCAGAAGTCTGGGGTCTGAATTCATGCTGGGATGTAAAGTTTGAAGCCTGAATTAATTCTGGGGTCTGAAGTCTGGAGCATGAATTCATTTTGAGGTATGGAGTCTGAATTTATTCAGAAAACTAAATTTAATGATCTAACTAAATTTTGATGTTAGGTGTGAATAAGTGAAATAATTATGGTAATGGATTTCCTGGGAGAATTTCTTTAAGTCAGAATGGTTAAAAAAAAAACAAACTTACTCATCTCATGAATTCCCTTATGCTGCTGCACCGGTCCCAGCTACTCTCCACTTCCTGTCCCATCTCCACACACAGGAAATGGTTGGAAATGATTCAGCCAATCACTGATCGTAGCGGTGACCCGCCTCTGACCGTAATTGACCTTTCAAGCCATTTTCTATGTGCCTAGCCAAGACAGAAAGTGGAGAGCAGCTGGGAGTGTTGTAAAGATGGCAGCAGGGATCGGTGAGGCGAGTAATACTTACTTTGTTATTTTTCTTGCCCTTTAAGAAAAATATTTTCCCACTTTGTGGTCTGAACATGGGCATAGCTATAGTGGGGGCGCATGGAAAGTTACACACAGGTCCTAAAAGCCCCTAGTGCCACATACGAAGACATCAGTATTATAAATGACACATGGTAGGTGGGGCCCCTGTTACAGAATTTTTTGCACTGGGTTTTTTGAAGTTGTACCTCTGGGTCATGGAGTCTATGACCTGAATTCATTTTGGTCTGACCTAACTATGGAGTCTAACTTAAAGGGATTGTTCCATCTGGGACAATTATGGTGTATCAATAGGCTTCGGGTGTGAGGGAGAGGATGATAAAATCAGTCTCTATGCGGACGATATGTTACTATTCCTGGGGAGAGGATATATGAACCTGCCCAGGGTTATGGATAGTCTGGATGAATTTGGGTGCCTTTCTGGATATGAGATCAACTGGGAGAAATCTAAATTCCTCCCATTAAAACGTCCGGTTCTGCCCGGTCATAATCTCCAAGTCAGTATACTGAATCCAGCCGACTCCCTAACATATCTGGTTATCCAGATAGGGACTAAATTGGAATACTATACGAAACTGAACATACTCCCAATAATAGATAGATAATAGAGAGTTAAGGAAAAAATTAGAACATGGCTTAAACTTCCCTTGTCACAAATCAACCGCATAGCCCTTATTAAAATGACGTTGCTTCCAATGTTACTATATGTATTTAATGCTAGCCCAATAACGATAGAAGACAAATTTTTCAATAAGCTAGAGTCCCTCTTCAATGAATTAATATGGGGGCGCAAACGAGTCAGAATTAAGTTACAATATCTGTACAAAGATGAGGGTGGACTCTCTATCCCTTTTTTAAAAGGATACTATATAGCCGCCCAACTGAGATGGTGCGTGAGGAACCGAAAGAATAAATGCATTCGGCTTATTTACGGGGAGCACTGTAGACCTTGGGAGGATCTCTTTCACATTCTCGAAACCGGCACGGTGGAGAAGAAAATAATAATGAATCCTTTTGGTAGGATGCTCGGGTATATTTGGCAACAAATTAGATACATAGCTGGAGTAACCCAGGCAGTTCAGTACACCCCACTGTGGGGAAATGCACATCTACCACAAGTTAGGTTACTGGGTGATGTGGAATATTGGGAAAAATATGGGATACGTTTTATTGCACAAGTTTTTCATAAAGGACAGCTTAAGCCATTAAATCAAATCCTTCCAGACACTACATTAGGATTTATTGATAAATTTAGATATGAACAATTACGACACGCTATTCACTACACGGAGAATAAGAACTATTTAAAAATTGTAAGGAACACTTTTTTAGATTTTTGTTATGATACGACCTTTAACACTTCTATATCACACATTTATGCCAAATTAAACTATGAATACACTAAAACAATCACATTTAGAAGTGAGGCTAAATGGGAAAAGGACCTGCGGACTGGGGAACCTATCCCGTGGAACGCTGTCTACAGAAATATTAAAAGATCGACGGTCTCCCCTGCCCATGCATGGATCCTTTTGAAAATTACACTCCGTCTCTATTATACACCAGCTTTTTTACATATTATTTACAACAATAGGAAACAGAACTGCTACAAATGTAGTAAAGATAGAGGAGACTATATACATCTACTGTGGGAATGCCCAGGGATTAAAGAGTATTGGACTAAAATATTCCGGAAATTGCGGGATAGCTCACCCATGAAATATGAGGCCTGCATTAATTATGTTATCCTGGGTGTATTCCCAGAGATAGACCAAAATAAAACTGAGCAGATACTCTGGCTCCGGGGTATTGCACTGGCCAAAATATTAATTATTAAATACTGGGGCACTCCAGAATACCCTAATTTTCAGGAGTGGATGGAACGGATGAAAAGGGTTAAGCAATACGAATACATCCTCTCCCAAACAGCTGGAAAAAAGGTAACTTGGATGCGGATATGGGGCAACCTGAAATGATAATATTAGGTGTAAAGACAGTAGCTCCGCGGAAAAAAGGGGGTTGTAGGGAGGGAAGGGGAGGGTTAGAAGATAAAAGGGAAATTTAGTATATGATGATATTATGTACCACTGTATTATTGTCTTGTGACACAAAAATCTATTACTGTAGATTCACTATTTGCAAAATAAAATTATTATAAAAAAAAATAAAAAAAAATAGGCTTTGCCATTAATGTCCAATAGGTTCAGGTTCTACCGCTGGGACCCACTCCTATCTCAAGAACGAGGCCTCTAAGCGAATAGAGGGCCAGCCATGCATACGCAGCCATCCTTCCATTCACTGCGATGGGACATCTGAAAATAGAAGAGCGAGCGCACTTGGTTATTTTTGAAAGTCCTATAACAGTGAATAGAGAGCATGCCACATGTATCACCAACCCTTCATTCATCACTATGCAAGGGTTGGCGAGCTTGCGCAACTTGCTTTCCATTTATTTTAGGGTGTCCCATTCTTGAGATAGCAGCCAGTCCCAAAGGTCGGAATACCCTTTGAATTTTGTGGACTGACTTCATTTTGAGGTTTAGGTCTGAATAAGGCTTGGTGTCCGATGAAGAGGTCTAAATAAATTTGAGGGTGTCATGAAGGGTCAAGAGCACCATGCATGATTCAGGGTCTATATAAAGCGATGTAGCTGAGTTCTTAAAATGTTACATTTCTGTGTCCTTGTGACTACTGGTTGTTTGCTTGACTATGGTCCATGAATGTGGAGGTCAGGGTACGGCAATGAGTTAACTTCTTGCCCAAGTGACTGTCTCTTCTCCACCTGAAGGACAGAACAGAACCAGCTGTTTTCTGAATATTTCTCCGCAATCAAAGATAAAACTTAGCGAGCCGGCTTGTTGCGCAGGAACGCGTCTTTGTTCATTAAACATAATTATCGTACTTCTCTGCCAAAATTTGATTTCCATTAGCGAAATGTTGTTGCTACTAATAAGTCTACCTCATCGAGGTTACAAGTAATGGCTGACCTCTGTGTATTAAATATTATGGACCATGTGATTGAGAACAGGTGCAGGCCCATAAACTCAGGAAGGACTCGTCTTCTCTCCATCCTTCAGGATATGAAGCTTTCTGATCTAATAACTAATTCTGTATTCTGTGCCTGGGAAAAAAGTATGGACCACACACAAGACATGGAGGAATCCACACCAGGACATTGAATGGAGTGAAAGCTATGCTTACTGATTCAAACCCCTCTGCCCCAGTGCCGGCGCTCTAAAGCTCCCTGAAGCCAAAACATCATCTTCTTGGCTGTGGCAATGATTTGCTCTTGTACCCCACATGACCACTACAATCAATTACTTTCCCTAGTGGTCTTGTGCCATATACCGCTGAGGCCATTAACTGGCTGCAGTGGCAACATGCCATATATGGACATGTCATCAATGGCCACCTTTTATATTTGGACAACCCCTTTAAAGGGTAAGTACACTTTTGCAACAAATGCAAAAAAAAATGTCCTACTGTTTTATGTCTACAGCTTATATGTAGAACACACAGAGAGAATGCACCAAACAGATATAACACTGACTATGCTGGCAAGACATAAGTAAAGGTATTAAAAGCTGAGACTTTCGCCAATATGTTCCAGCACTTTTTTGCACCTGGTAACCTCCCTCACATGGTCTGGTGTGGGTGTGGCTCACGGCCTGGCTTCATCCACATTGTACAACCACAGCATTTATGCTGGGCAATTGTGGGGAGCTTGGCTGTGAGCTGAATTATATCATCCCCAGACCGTGTTCACACCATAGTCAGAGCAGTGGTTAGGACCCCTTGCCATGCTGAGAAACCGTGACGTGGTGCATGTGGGCTCCGATATCTCCATGACTGGAACATATTGGCGAAAGTCTCAGCTTTTAATACCTTTACTTATGTCTTGCCAGCATAGTCAGTGTTATATCTGTTTGGTGCATTCTCTCTGTGTGTTCTCTATGATTGCTACATTCTGTGTAGTTTGCTCTTGTGGTGCATGTGGACCGCGTCGATATCCTCCATTGTATGCATATTGTGCTGGGGTTAGTCGATTACTGCGGTCCACATGCGGTCGGGCTGCTCCCCTAACTAAAGACACGCTACAGTGTCATGGGCTGAGCAGCTCCTCCAGAATTGCCACTAAATTTTTTTGTTTTTCATTTTCTAGCTTATATGTAGTGTTAAGCGAGCATCCTTGCCGAACACCAGTTCGGCTCGAGCATCGCTATGCTCGGCCGAATATCGTATGTGCTCAAGCCAGTGTATTTAGATCTAATTTAGCCTCTATTTCTGAAAAGTATCTGGCAGGATTTGAACTCGCAACCTTCTACATTATAGCCAAGAACCTTAACCACTACACTATACAGCTGCATGGCCAGTTACCTAAAAAATAAAATAAAAATTGACTTCTGCTGTATAGGAATATTTACTACTAGTAAGTATTCCTATACAGCAGAAGTCTCTCTTTTATTTATTTTTTAAACCATTTGCTGTGCAGCTTTATAGTGTAGTGGTTAAGCTTATTGGCTGTAAAAGGTTGTGAGTTCAAATCCCACCAGAAACTTTTCAGAAATAGAGGCTAAATTAGATTTAAATGCACTGGGTGTCCCAAAGCACTGACTCCATACTACTTATATGCAAAACTGCATGTCTCCAGGGTTACAGACTACAAACCAACCTTGTGTAGTCTGATCCTGCAGATCCTTTACTTCATTGATTAGGTGAGATTTCTTTGGGGCAATGAATTATGAAATTGTCTGTCTATATATCTTCAGTATCTATCTATCTACTGTATCTAATTCTTCTTTTTTTTTTCTTTTTCTTTTCATCTATCTCTCTAGTCCTATCTATCTCATATGTCTCTATCCCAATATTTATTCTGAACAGGGGTGGTCTTCACCATCACACAACTCAAGCAAATTCTTTGGGGTCCCAAATTCAGGGTCCCACAAGCCGTTGGCTTAAAAAAATAACAAAAGGAATGGACTTACCACGTGTGCAGCCGGTTCATCCTCACAGTGGTAGAGGGGCCCTTCCTAGCTCTTGAGAAGTATCAGAAGAGCCCAAGCAGCCCTGGTAAGCATAGAGTGGGGCTTAGTGCTCCATGGGCAACAGAACCTAGTAGTGTGACCTCCCCCCCAGCCTACCTTTGTTTGGGGCCCCTGAAATGCCAAATCAACTCCTAATCCTGAATCATGCAGAGACATTCAGCTTGTATGTTTTTCAGAACATATTCTGGTCCAGACAGATCCGTTGTCGTCAGTGATGTCGCTTTCAGGAGTAAAATAATTTCTGGAAGCTCAGAAAAGGTAAGATTATATAAAAGCAAATGGAAAGTCTCGATGTGCAGAACTTCAAAGAACTTTAACAGACAGAAAACAAAGATCAAATAGCCGAGCTTCTAATGCATTTGTTTTTTCCTGCTGTGATATTTTAAATTTCTCGACCTAATATCAGGGCTTAATGTGCTTTGTGCTCTTCTAATATTCAATAGCAGGTAATATTAAATAGTCTCTCTTTATAGTGGACTGAATCAAGCCTTTTACACAGTTCTCCAGTTTCTGTTGGTCATGTGATCTTCTTAGCAAATTTCTGCAGTTTTGTTCCAAAATTCTGTCCTGATGCATTTTTGACTATCTCTTCATAGCAATTGGAGATCTGCTTTTTTCCCCTTGATACATATCTCCAAATACGCTGCGTAGCCATAGAATTAAATAATAAAATTCTGTCTGCCTGCTGCCACCACTAGAGGGAGCTTAGCAGCTTACTGCAGAATGCTCTTGAGCTCCTTCTAGTGTTGACTGCAGGTCGACAGAATGTTATCATTTTGTTTTTCATATTTTATGCAGATGATTTGATGCTCTGTTGTAAAATAAGGCTGTAAGCTTATATGAAGAGATAAGTCAGCACAGAATGTTGTCCCTAAAAAGGAAGTGGTAAGGATATTGATGGTCACCCTATATTTCTATATTATAGTCAGGATTACTTAAAGGGTCACTGAGTTTTCAGAAAACTTTTGATACGTCAGAGAGACATATAAAAAGTTTTGATTGGTGGTGATCTGAGTGCTGAGTCCCCCACTGCTCACTAGAATGAGGAGAGAGAAGATCTTGCATATCTGATGGTGCTGATCCAGGACACTATTTGCAAATGACTGGCTTCTTACTTAGACCATATATCAGTTTGTTAAAGCAAAACATTAGGTTGGAGTAATACCTTACCTCAATATCCTAACTTACTTACTAAAATGTGGACATTTAGTGGTGCTGTGACCCCCCCCCCCCCCCCACCAATTGCTAAACAAAAGGGTAGCAGTATTTAGCCCAATGGGGTTCCCTTTTGGCTGTCATCAAATATTCTTCGTAGCTCATGGAAGTCTATTATTCCATATTTAGATAAAAAACAGAGGTGATCAAAGCCAAAGGGGAACCACACTGGTCTAAGCACTTCTGCCCCTTTGTGTTAGCAGTCAGTGAATATCTCTGTACCAGGACCTCCACCAATCAAAGCTTTTTGACAGATCACTAGGACGTGTCTATGGTTCCTTCTTCTCCAGTCACATGAATAGTCTATAATAATGATTTAGTTTAATTTAATTTAATTCGTTTTAGTTTAGTTTACTTTAGTCTAAATTTAATCTTACATCTTCACTCTGAACTGGTCACACAAGGAGAACGCATCACGTGGTATTACATATGTGTAACATGATCTACTGGAGATGATGTGGTCCCACTGGGTCACTTGGATTTGGCAGAGGGCTAAAATAGTAAGCAGAGGAGATGTAGATTATGTCATAGGGAATCATCAAGTCACAATAATTGGTACACGGCTTGACAGAAGACACAAATTTTTGGCACCAAGGCAGTGGGCAGGAATAGTAGTCAAGCAGGCCAAGGTCGGGGCAGAAATACAAACAGTAAACATGCAGAGGTCAGGACAGGCAGCAGACAACGAGACATGGTCAATTAACAAGACAGGAACCAAATGGACCTTATTGCTCAGGCCCAGAGTGATGGGGACCGTCCCTTAGAAAACCAATAGCGCCAAGGCATTGGTGGATGGCAGCAGTAATTAGTCCAACTGGCTCCCAAAGACTCTGTGCAAAGCAATGCTAGCCAGAAATGTGTCATTGGGTGGGGGCGGAGGCAAGATGGCAGGACGGTGCAGTTAACAATACAGTAAGCAGCAGAAGGCATAGATTATTATCATCAGTTCCAACGTTTTCATTTTACTTGATTCATAAAAAATGGCTTTGTTCATGAATACAATGTGCTACATTGTGTACAGTTAGCCTTCAAAAATTACACAATTGACTTTAAAAATGTTTTAATTTTAACTTTGTTACTTTTTTTTAATAACGCGCTCGCTGTATAAAAATAATGACAAAGCGTACATTATGTGTTCATAAATATTTTAATTGCATTGCCGCTCCTCTCCACAGGCTGTCCTCCAGTCTATTGTCTTATCACGAGGTGCATTCCTGAACTCCGCCACTACCACACATTCATCGCTCTCTGCAATTTTAGACAAAACACAGACAACTTTTCTTTTTATTGTGACAGTTTTAAATCAAGTATAGATTAACTATTCCTATTGTCTTAACTTTAGATTTTTTTTCAAATCGCTTTTACCCTTCCCATCAGAAAAAAAAATCCCTATTCGTGCTCAATGTGTGGACCTCATACAATAAAACTATTAAATAAAATGCAAAAAAAAAATATTATTATTATATTCCGCTTTCCAGAAAATCCTTATTTTTTTGTCAGAACGAATGAAACACGCGCCGGCTTGATCCTGTATGTTAAGTTGTAGGGAAATAATGTGATTTTTTTTTTATTCCACGTTAATAGCAAATCAAATAGAGCAGTTTTTTTATGTGTGGATTTTGAGCATAATGGATTCTGTGTGCCAAACGTCGAGGAGTTTCAACCTCAGCTGGAGTCGACAGCACAAGTTACAAGAGTGCAGGCTACAAGGTAGGCAGTTCTTTATTATGCAGATTTCTATAATTTCCTCAAATGTCCCACATATCAGGTTAATAGAGAGGAGGAAACATGGGGTATATTGTCTCGAGAACAGATATTTGGGATTCCCTACCGGGCTGAGCATTCATTTACAATCAATATACAGGATTTGCAAGTGATGTGTGTATAGTAAATCTTCTTTGAAATGGCAAAAAAAAGAGTTTTGTGTGTGGACAGCTACAATTGTTTTAAAGGAGCAGACAATGTAATACAAAAACAGCTTAAAAATTGACACAAAAAAAGAGAGAAAATAATAAAACATTAATTCAGTTAAAAAGAATGTGCTAATTGTTTCACAGTTCACATTGATGAAAATGATGGATTGAAAACGTATCACATTTTCCATGATTTAGGACAATGATTGCAAAAATTAAGAGAGGCCCATGGGCTTAATGGAGAAGGGGGAGTTAAAATCCAGACAACACTAAACGATATGACAAGAATTTTTCACATTTTTCCCCCAGCTTATTAAATATAGGGGGAAAAAAGTAACTAAAATAAAAATTTCATTTTGAGATTTTTTTGTTTAGAATGTATGTTTCCGATTTTGTTTTATAAACAATGTCTAATGAATTGAGGGTATTTTTTTTATCGAGAGGAATAATAACGCCCATTGGGTTCTGGCCACTTGGGTTGTGGCCTTTATTCTTTTGTAGATTGTATTTGCTTTAAGAAAAAAAGAAAAGATTATTGGGTTGTCTCCACTTGTTGAAACTTTTTGTTGCTTTCACAATTTTTTTTAACGTATTAGATTTGGGGGGCATTTGGTAAATTGCATGTTGATTTTTAATTAAATGAAAAAATAATGAAACACAGTTAATTAATATAAAATTAGAATACAATTGGCGCTAGACAATGGTCTTCTATGGACAAGAGTGTAACTGCATTTAACTCTCAATATTCACCTGACTCTTCACGTTCTAGATCCTTTTAATGCTGTAAACTTGATTCAAAAAGACCACAGGCAGTTAAATATGGGCGCAATATACCCATCAGAAGGATTTGATAGGCAGCATTCACGCTACAGCCTAAATACTGGGTCCAGATCCACATCCACAACCACAGTGTTAGAAAAGGTCCCAGGACATGTTGAGTTTTGATAAAAAAAAAAAAAAAAAAAATGATTGCCCATTAAGTTGACGCTTTGGCAAACTTATTTTTTATAGAAAAGTGTTGAAAACCTAATCTAAAAACTGTGCTTGTGCAGATATGTTGCATATGTTTTCTCACACACCATCACCCCCATTTTACACTTTGCATAATGGTCATTTTTTTATGTAGTTTTTTTACGACAAATATTAGGAATTCAAAAAGTTGACATTTATAAATTTGAATGGTCCTTCTTTTTTCTCCAGGCACCACTCTGTGTGCAGGGTGTATTTAAAAAGGGACAGAGATGCAACAGATTGCCTAGGTCCCCTGGTGCCTAAGGGAGACTAGAGGCCAGCACAGGTCATAAATTCCATGGGTTCTTTATTGAAGATCCTTAATGATACAAACATGCATGGGGACAGATATTGTATCGTTATGAATCTTCAATTAAAAAAACATGGATTTTAGGACCTGTGCTGGATTTCCTTACCAGGTTTGAGCGGTCTTGAATCAGACCTACCCGTGCATGGCCTGTATCCTAGCTCAGGTGAGCTGGAGCTCCTTGCCTTGATTGAGACGTGAGGCCACTTTGCTACATAAGGCACTAGTACAGTGCAGTTTCTAGGTAAAATTTCTCTCAGGGCGAGTGTCAAAAAAACTCCCCCCCCCCCCCCCGGGTACGTCACGCAGTGCGTGAGGTACAGTGAGTGAGCGCCACCGCCCGCAGAGCCTGCCTGTGGGGGGACATTATTTTTAATAAGGATCACTATGGACATTATTTAGAATGGAGGCTGCTGTGGATGTCATTATAACTGTATAATGTCTGATAGGCCTAGTCCTGAGTTATATTACCCTGCCCTGTATAATAATGTACCCTGATACCCCTTAGTTATATTACTCCAGCGGGGTAATATAACTAAGGGGTATCAGGGATGGGTACATTATTATACAGGGCATGGGCAGGGTAATATAACTCAGCTCAGGACTAGGCCTATCAGACATTATACAGTTATAATGAGTAATGACACCAACAGCAGCCTCCATTCTAAATAATGTCCATAGTGATCCTTATTAAACTTAATGTCCCCCACAGTGACAGTGGCCCCCATTTTCATGTCTCCCACAGTGGCCCCCCCATTGTAATTAATTCCCCCCATTGTAATTAATGCCCCCCCCATTGTAATAACCCCCATCCCCCCATTGTAATTAATGCCCCCCCAGACCATCACTCGCCTCACAGCAGGCATCAGCACTGCTCAGGGGCTCAGGGCGGGCGGTAACAGGCAGGCAGTGCGGCGCTCACTCACTCACTGTATGTCACGCGCCTGCGCCACCTAGTGGGAGGATCAGGCGCGTGACGTCAGTAAGTCTGACCAGGGCCGGTGCAAGGATTTTTGCCGCCCTAGGCAAGATAAAAATTGGCACCCCCGCCCCCCCCTTATCAGATCCGGAATTGCGGATCCGGATCCGCAATTCCGAACCTGAAAAAAAATAGTACATGTCCTATTCTTGTCCCCAATAACGGACAAGAATAGGCATATTCTCTTAGTGCCGGCAATGTGCGGTCCGCAAAATGTAGTATTAATAACTAAACAATTAAATAATACACATATTGCATTGTCTACTTACCGCCAGGACAATTAGATGATCTGGTCTCTGGCTGCAGTCTGGCTCTGCGGACTCCCTTGTCACTCTCTTCTCCCCCCCTCCCTTGTCACTCTCTTCTCCCCCCCCTCCCTTGTCACTCTCATTCTACTACTCCCCCCCCTCCCTTGTCACTCTCATTCTACTACTCCCCCCCCCTCCCTTGTCACTCTCATTCTACTACTCCCCCCCTCTCCCTTGTCACTCTCATTCTACTACTCCCCCCCTCTCTTGTCACTCTCATTCTACTACTCCCCCCCCTCTTGTCACTCTCATTCTACTACTCCCCCCCCCCTCTTGTCACTCTCATTCTACTACTCCCCCCCTCCCTTGTCACTCTCATTCTACTACTCCCCCCCCTCCCTTGTCACTCTCATTCTACTACTCCCCCCCCCTCTTGTCACTCTCATTCTACTACTCCCCCCCCCTCTTGTCACTCTCATTCTACTACTCCCCCCCTCCCTTGTCACTCTCATTCTACTACTCCCCCCCCTCCCTTGTCACTCTCATTCTACTACTACCCCCCCCCTCTTGTCACTCTCATTCTACTACCCCCCCTCCCTTGTCACTCTCATTCTACTACTCCCCCCCCTCCCTTGTCACTCTCAGTCTCATTCTACTCCCCCTTGTCAATGTTGTCACCTCTAATGTAGCGTGGCCGAGCTCTGTTCGCTCCGCGGTACAGGAGCTTTTGTTTCCTGTACCCGGCTGACAGGAAGTGCTCACTTAGTGTGCACTTCCTTTCAGTCCGGCCGGGTACAAGAAACAAATGCTCCTGTACCCCGGGCCGGACCGAACAGAGCTCGGCCACGCTACACTAACAACTCAGCAGTCTGCAGCGCAGGCAGGCTGCGCAGCACTGAGCCGGCCGCTCAGGAGGCTCAGCATGAGGGGCGCCGCCGGCCGCCCGATCCTTTAACGAATTTTTATTTATTTTTTTACCTCAAGGGCGCCCCCTGCTTCTGACAGCGCCCCGGGCGGCCGCCCGTCCCGCCCGCCCCTAGAAACGGCACTGCACTAGTATTAAAAATGATACATGCTAGATGGAGGCCCTGCTACAGATTTTACTTGGGGCCCACAAGCTTCAAGTTACACCTCTGAAAATGAAAGTGTGAAACGTAGTTTTGTGTTGCCTGTGGATGAACCATGATAATGAATTTAGTTACCTCTTCTGAATATAATGACATGGAACATGAGTGTTTTTTTCATCTTGACATTACCTAGGGAATGTTTCTTCTCTTTTCTTGAGATTCGATAGTTGTACGGATCTGTATGGGAAAGCAGATCTTTCGAAGGTGACCTAAAGGAACCCATTGGCCAATAGTCTACAATGTATGTACCAAACCCTGGATTTTTGTCGCCAGGTCATCAAACCTAAATTTAAGTAGGTCAAATAAATTTGTCGAATGGATCCTATGGAGGATTAATGGCCACTTGATTAAAGATGGTCCATATTGCAGTAGGAAATCTCTCACTTAGGCACCATGAGGCAGCCATAGGCAATAATATTGACCAATGGGGATTAAAGGGAACCTGTCATAAACTTTATGCTGACCTCACTGAGGGCAGCATAAAATAGTGGCAGAAATGCTGATTTCAGCGGTGTGTCACTCATGAGCTAAAAGTAAGTAGTTGCCGAGAACCAGCATCATAATCATTGCAGCCCAGGCCTTGAGAAGAGTAAAATCTACTTGAGAAGAGTGATGGTTTTTCATGATCTCCTGCACCCTCACCCGTCTGCTGATGGTTGGCAGTTCTCTCCTAGAGAGAAAAGGAGAAAACTAAGTAGAAGACGGTCAGTCATCAGCAGGTGGGCGGGAGAGCAGTGATTCATGAATAACCAGGACTCTTCTCAGGTGGCCGTGACTCTTTTCCAGGCCCAGTCTGCAATGATTGTGATGTTGGTTCTCAGCAACCACTTACTTTTAACTGTTAAATGACAGACCGCTGAAATCAACTCATCTGTCTCTACTTTATGCTGCCGTTAGTATGGACAGCATAATGTTGATGACAGGTTCCCTTTGAGTGGGCCAACGTACATGGGCCTTGACCGAGCCTTGACAAAATTCTCAAACTCCAAAGAACTTTTAGATTTTTGACTAGTGCCTAGGTTGACAGTCTTAGCATCTGCTGAGGTAAAAAAAAAATTATATATCTGTGCATGTTTTGCAAGACAAAACTTAAAGGATTTTTTTGTCAAACAGCTCATCTTTAATTCTAGTCCAATTGAGCATCATCCTAGGCTCACTCCGAATAACTGCCTATAAATTATAAATAATCTTGTACTAGACACACGATCGGCCCCCATGGGGCTTCTTCTTTTTTGTCACTATGGGACAACATGTCTGGATGCACATCTTTCTTTGACCAGTGTAGGTTTGGGATTATTTAATCCAACCTTTTTTATATTTATGAATCTGAACCTGCTCGAAGCCTTTTTGACTTTGAAGAATTATGTATTCCTAAGTTTGACTTTCTGGAAAACATGTTTCGCATCTTATTCCAGCTATAGTCACTGGAGTGTCGTGGCTGTTGTGTATTAGTAAGAACTTTTTAAAAGTTCTCCTGTTTTATTTATGGCATGTGTGCGTATATATACATTTTTTTCACCAAATTAAAGTCAATGTTTTTGAACCAGCACCTGGATCTAAATGCTTTTGTAATTGCATGTAATGAAAAATTTTATATAGCCATTGAGCTATATAATTATAGAGGTTGTTCGTCCTTCGATATACATGACCTATCCTCAGTATAGGTCATCAATATCAGACCAGAAGGGGTCCAACTCCTGGCCCCCTTGCTGATCAGTTATTTGAAGAGAACGCAATGCTCCTGCAAGCGCTGCGTTCTCTTCATCGATAACCTGCTCGTCATGGACATTGCAGCTGCCAGCAGGTGTAATTATGGCTCCTTCATTCCCTTCACTTGAATGGGATGGATTGTAACTACAACTGCTCCTTCCTATTCAAGTGGATAGGTTATCAATATCGGAAACTAGACAAGCCCTTAAAATGGATTTGCGTAGCGTCACCGGCTGTTTGTTCTATACCTTATTTCTCTGTCGCTGAGGTCATTGCACATGCTCAGCTCCATCCTTCAACTGCCACATACATCACCTTCTTTTAGAAGCTAGGAGAGCTACAGCAGAAAGGACACCCCCAAGCTGTGATAGGGAGAGAGCTGCAGCAGAAAGGATATCCTCTGAGCAGTGATAAAGAGAGAGATATTGCAGAAAGGACACAACTCCCTGATAAAGGACATGCCCCATGAGCTGCCAACCTTAACAAAATGTAGCAGAACGAATGGAGCAATGAATGGGGAGATCCCTGGATCCACGTGAGGTCAGGGGCTGGTTCTAGCTTTTTTTTAAAGAGATAGTCATGTACTATATGATGTCGGATTTCATTTTTGGTTGACACAGTGACATACTTAGCTAGCTTTAAAAATATCTTTGACTTTTTGGACAATAAAGGCAGAGGCGTTGCTGGTGGAGATCTAGTGCTCAGTGCCAAGAGAGGTGCCACAAGCCACTTTGTTTTTTGCAAGGGTAGCAAAAGGAATTTTTGTCCCCTGGTGAAAGTAGAAGAAGCGACACCTTCTGTTTTAAGGGTTTCTCAATGAGAACTTGACAATAGGGTGTCCCATTGCTGGATGAAGACTAATCCACCAAGCCTTGACCAATTTCAAGACAAGAATGTTCTTTATAAAACTTGAGTGTACATTATTGGTATTCTTCATTCTTAGGCAGGCACACTAGCTAGTTCAGCTCTTGGGTCTTGAGTAGGGATGAGCGAACTCGAACTGTATAGTTCGGGTTCGTACCGAATTTTGGGGTGTCCGTGACACGGACCCGAACCCGGACATTTTCGTAAAAGTCCGGGTTCGGGTTCGGTGTTCGTCGCTTTCTTCGCGCTTTTGTGACGCTTTCTTGGCGCTTTTTGAAAGGCTGCAAAGCAGCCAATCAACAAGCGTCATACTACTTGCCCCAAGAGGCCATCACAGCCATGCCTACTATTGGCATGGCTGTGATTGGCCAGAGCACCATGTGACCCAGCCTCTATTTAAGCTGGAGTCACATAGCGCCGCCCGTCACTCTGCTCTGATTAGCGTAGGGAGAGGTTGCGGCTGCGACAGTAGGGCGAGATTAGGCAGATTAACTCCTCCAAAGGACTTGATTAACTGATCGATCTGCAGCTGTGGATCATTGAGCTGCTGATCCTCAATTGCTCACTGTTTTTAGGCTGCCCAGACCGTTTGTCAGTCACATTTTTCTGGGGTGATCGGCGGCCATTTTGTGTCTTGTGGTGCGCCAGCACAAGCTGCGACCAAGTGCATTTAACCCTCAATGGTGTGGTTGTTTTTTGGCTAAAGCCTACATCAGGGTGAAGCTGTCACACCAAGTGCATTTAACCAGCAATAGTCTGTTCATTTTTTGGCCATATACAAAATCAGGGGCAAGCTGCGCCTGTCACCAAGTGCATTTAACCCTCAATGGTGTGGTTGTTTTTTGGCTAAAGCCTACATCAGGGTGAAGCTGTCACACCAAGTGCATTTAACCAGCAATAGTCTGTTCATTTTTTGGCCATATACTAAATCAGGGGCAAGCTGCGCCTGTCACCAAGTGCATTTAACCCTCAATGGTGTGGTTGTTTTTTGGCTAAAGCCTACATCAGGGTGAAGCTGTCACACCAAGTGCATTTAACCAGCAATAGTCTGTTTATTTTTTGGCCATATCCCAGTCTAATTCTGTCACTAAATCCATACCGGTCACCCAGCGCCTAAATACTAGGCCTCAAATTTATATCCCGCTAAATCTGTCCTTAGTGCTGTAGCTGGGCGAGTTATTTAGTGTCCGTTCAAGCACATTTCTTGTTCTGGGTTGAAATACAATTCCCAATTTAGCAATTTCATAATTTAGTGGTTTCTGCTATATCAGAGCTATTTGAAATCTATCCCTAAAAGGGTATATAATATTCAAGGTGCACATTGGGTCATTCAGAATAACTTCACACACACCCGCTACTGTGTATTTCCAAGTCTAATTCTGTCACTAAACCCATACCTGTCACCCAGCGCCTAAATACTAGGCCTCAAATTTATATCCCGCTAAATCTGTCCCTAGTGCTGTAGCTGGGCGAGTTATTTAGTGTCCGTTCAAGCACATTTCTTGTTCTGGGTTGAAATACAATTCCCAATTTAGCAATTTCATAATTTAGTGGTTTCTGCTATATCAGAGCTATTTGAAATCTATCCCTAAAAGGGTATATAATATTCAAGGTGCACATTGGGTCATTCAGAATAACTTCACACACACCCGCTACTGTGTATTTCCAAGTCTAATTCTGGCACTAAACCCATACCTGTCACCCAGCGCCTAAATACTAGGCCTCAAATTTATATCCCGCTAAATCTGTCCCTAGTGCTGTAGCTGGGTGAGTTATTTAGTGTCCGTTCAAGCACATTTCTTGTTCTGGGTTGAAATACAATTCCCAATTTAGCAATTTCATAATTTAGTGGTTTCTGCTATATCAGAGCTATTTGAAATCTATCCCTAAAAGGGTATATAATATTCAAGGTGCACATTGGGTCATTCAGAATAACTTCACACACACCCGCTACTGTGTATTTCCAAGTCTAATTCTGGCACTAAACCCATACCTGTCACTCAGCGCCTAAATACTAGGCCTCAAATTTATATCCCGCTAAATCTGTCCTTAGTGCTGTAGCTGGGCGAGTTATTTAGTGTCCGTTCAAGCACATTTCTTGTTCTGGGTTGAAATACAATTCCCAATTTAGCAATTTCATAATTTAGTGGTTTCTGCTATATCAGAGCTATTTGAAATCTATCCCTAAAAGGGTATATAATATTCAAGGTGCACATTGGGTCATTCAGAATAACTTCACACACACCCGCTACTGTGTATTTCCAAGTCTAATTCTGGCACTAAACCCATACCTGTCACCCAGCGCCTAAATACTAGGCCTCAAATTTATATCCCGCTAAATCTGTCCTTAGTGCTGTAGCTGGGCGAGTTATTTAGTGTCCGTTCAAGCACATTTCTTGTTCTGGGTTGAAATACAATTCCCAATTTAGCAATTTCATAATTTAGTGGTTTCTGCTATATCAGAGCTATTTGAAATCTATCCCTAAAAGGGTATATAATATTCAAGGTGCACATTGGGTCATTCAGAATAACTTCACACACACCCGCTACTGTGTATTTCCAAGTCTAATTCTGGCACTAAACCCATACCTGTCACCCAGCGCCTAAATACTAGGCCTCAAATTTATATCCCGCTAAATCTGTCCTTAGTGCTGTAGCTGGGCGAGTTATTTAGTGTCCGTTCAAGCACATTTCTTGTTCTGGGTTGAAATACAATTCCCAATTTAGCAATTTCATAATTTAGTGGTTTCTGCTATATCAGAGCTATTTGAAATCTATCCCTAAAAGGGTATATAATATTCAAGGTGCACATAGGGTCATTCAGAATAACTTCACACACCCGCTACTGTGCATTTCCAAATCTAATTCTGTCACTAAACCCATACCTGTCACCCAGCGCCTAAATACTAGGCCTCAAATTTATATCCCGCTAAATCTCTCGTTACCGCTGTCCTGTTGTGGCTGGGAAAGTTATTTAGTGTCCGTCAAAGCACATTTTTTGTTCTGGGTTGAAATACAATTCCCAATTTAGCAATTTCATAATTTAGTCGTTTCTGCTATATCAGAGCTATTTGAAATCTATCCCTAAAACGGTAGATCATATTGAAGGTGCACATAGGGTCATTCAGAATAACTTCACACACACCCGCTACTGTGTATTTCCAAGTCTAATTCTGTCACTAAATCCATACCGGTCACCCAGCGCCTAAATACTAGGCCTCAAATTTATATCCCGCTGAATTTGAATACAATACATTGGGCCAAATAATATATTTGTTGTTGTGGTGAACCATAACAATGAGAAAAACATCTAGTAAGGGACGCGGACGTGGACATGGTCGTGGTGGTGTTAGTGGACCCTCTGGTGCTGGGAGAGGACGTGGCCGTTCTGCCACATCCACACGTCCTAGTGTACCAACTACCTCAGGTC
The DNA here is from genome assembly GCF_014858855.1 of Bufo gargarizans. Taxonomy (NCBI): domain Eukaryota; kingdom Metazoa; phylum Chordata; class Amphibia; order Anura; family Bufonidae; genus Bufo; species Bufo gargarizans. Next base: position 23,545,402 of record NC_058090.1, on the reverse strand, counting down.
CCAGTAGCCGCCAGAATTTACAGCGATATATGGTGGGGCCCAATGCCGTTCTAAGGATGGTAAGGCCTGAGCAGGTACAGGCATTAGTCAATTGGGTGGCCGACAGTGGATCCAGCACGTTCACATTATCTCCCACCCAGTCTTCTGCAGAAAGCGCACAGATGGCGCCTGAAAACCAACCCCATCAGTCTGTCACATCACCCCCATGCATACCAGGGAAACTGTCTCAGCCTCAAGTTATGCAGCAGTCTCTTATGCTGTTTGAAGACTCCGCTGGCAGGGTTTCCCAAGGGCATCCACCTAGCCCTTCCCCAGCGGTGAAAGACATAGAATGCACTGACGCACAACCACTTATGTTTCCTGATGATGAGGACATGGGAATACCACCTCAGCATGTCTCTGATGATGACGAAACACAGGTGCCAACTGCTGCGTCTTTCTGCAGTGTGCAGACTGAACAGGAGGTCAGGGATCAAGACTGGGTGGAAGACGATGCAGGGGACGATGAGGTCCTAGACCCCACATGGAATGAAGGTCGTGCCACTGACTTTCACAGTTCGGAGGAAGAGGCAGTGGTGAGACCGAGCCAACAGCGTAGCAAAAGAGGGAGCAGTGGGCAAAAGCAGAACACCCGCCGCCAAGAGACTCCGCCTGCTACTGACCGCCGCCATCTGGGACCGAGCACCCCAAAGGCAGCTTCAAGGAGTTCCCTGGCATGGCACTTCTTCAAACAATGTGCTGACGACAAGACCCGAGTGGTTTGCACGCTGTGCCATCAGAGCCTGAAGCGAGGCATTAACGTTCTGAACCTGAGCACAACCTGCATGACCAGGCACCTGCATGCAAAGCATGAACTGCAGTGGAGTAAACACCTTAAAACCAAGGAAGTCACTCAGGCTCCCCCTGCTACCTCTTCTGCTGCTGCCGCCTCGGCCTATTCTGCTGCTGCCGCCTCGGCCTCTTCCTCCGCCTCTGGAGGAACGTTGGCACCTGCCGCCCAGCAAACAGGGGATGTACCACCAACACCACCACCACCACCTCCGTCACCAAGCGTCTCAACCATGTCACACGCCAGCGTTCAGCTCTCCATCTCACAAACATTTGATAGAAAGCGTAAATTCCCACCTAGCCACCCTCGATCCCTGGCCCTGAATGCCAGCATTTCTAAACTACTGGCCTATGAAATGCTGTCATTTAGGCTGGTGGACACAGACAGCTTCAAACAGCTCATGTCGCTTGCTGTCCCACAGTATGTTGTTCCCAGCCGGCACTACTTCTCCAAGAGAGCCGTGCCTTCCCTGCACAACCAAGTATCCGATAAAATCAAGTGTGCACTGCGCAACGCCATCTGTGGCAAGGTCCACCTAACCACAGATACGTGGACCAGTAAGCACGGCCAGGGACGCTATATCTCCCTAACTGCACACTGGGTAAATGTAGTGGCAGCTGGGCCCCAGGCGGAGAGCTGTTTGGCGCACGTCCTTCCGCCGCCAAGGATCGCAGGGCAACATTCTTTGCCTCCTGTTGCCACCTCCTCCTTCTCGGCTTCCTCCTCCTCTTCTTCCACCTGCTCATCCAGTCAGCCACACACCTTCACCACCAACTTCAGCACAGCCCGGGGTAAACGTCAGCAGGCCATTCTGAAACTCATATGTTTGGGGGACAGGCCCCACACCGCACAGGAGTTGTGGCGGGGTATAGAACAACAGACCGACGAGTGGTTGCTGCCGGTGAGCCTCAAGCCCGGCCTGGTGGTGTGTGATAATGGGCGAAATCTCGTTGCAGCTCTGGGACTAGCCAATTTGACGCACATCCCTTGCTTGGCGCATGTGCTGAATTTGGTGGTGCAGAAGTTCATTCACAACTACCCCGACATGTCAGAGCTGCTGCATAAAGTGCGGGCCGTCTGTTCGCGCTTCCGGCGTTCACATCCTGCCGCTGCTCGCCTGTCTGCGCTACAGCGTAACTTCGGCCTTCCCGCTCACCGCCTCATATGCGACGTGCCCACCAGGTGGAACTCCACCTTGCACATGCTGGACAGACTGTGCGAGCAGCAGCAGGCCATAGTGGAGTTTCAGCTGCAGCACGCACGGGTCAGTCGCACTACAGAACAGCACCACTTCACCACCAATGACTGGGCCTCCATGCGAGACCTGTGTGCCCTGTTGCGCTGTTTCGAGTACTCCACCAACATGGCCAGTGGCGATGACACCGTTATCAGCGTTACAATACCACTTCTATGTCTCCTTGAGAAAACACTTAGGGCGATGATGGAAGAGGAGGTGGCCCAGGAGGAGGAGGAGGAGGAGGAGGAAGAGGGGTCATTTTTAGCACTTTCAGGCCAGTCTCTTCGAAGTGACTCAGAGGGAGGTTTTTGGCAACAGCAGAGGCCAGGTACAAATGTGGCCAGCCAGGGCCCACTACTGGAGGACGAGGAGGACGAGGATGAGGAGGAGGTGGAGGAGGATGAGGATGAAGCATGGTCACAGCGGGGTGGCACCCAACGCAGCTCGGGTCCATCACTGGTGCGTGGCTGGGGGGAAAGGCAGGACGATGACGATACGCCTCCCACAGAGGACAGCTTGTCCTTACCCCTGGGCAGCCTGGCACACATGAGCGACTACATGCTGCAGTGCCTGCGCAACGACAGCAGAGTTGCCCACATTTTAACCTGTGCGGACTACTGGGTTGCCACCCTGCTGGATCCACGCTACAAAGACAATGTGCCCACCTTACTTCCTGCACTGGAGCGTGATAGGAAGATGCGCGAGTACAAGCGCACGTTGGTAGACGCGCTACTGAGAGCATTCCCAAATGTCACAGGGGAACAAGTGGAAGCCCAAGGCCAAGGCAGAGGAGGAGCAAGAGGTCGCCAAGGCAGCTGTGTCACGGCCAGCTCCTCTGAGGGCAGGGTTAGCATGGCAGAGATGTGGAAAACTTTTGTCAACACGCCACAGCTAACTGCACCACCACCTGATACGCAACGTGTTAGCAGGAGGCAACATTTCACTAACATGGTGGAACAGTACGTGTGCACACCCCTCCACGTACTGACTGATGGTTCGGCCCCATTCAACTTCTGGGTCTCTAAATTGTCCACGTGGCCAGAGCTAGCCTTTTATGCCTTGGAGGTGCTGGCCTGCCCGGCAGCCAGCGTTTTGTCTGAACGTGTATTCAGCACGGCAGGGGGCGTCATTACAGACAAACGCAGCCGCCTGTCTACAGCCAATGTGGACAAGCTGACGTTCATAAAAATGAACCAGGCATGGATCCCACAGGACCTGTCCGTCCCTTGTCCAGATTAGACATTAACTACCTCCCCATAACCATATATTATTGGACTCCAGGGCACTTCCTCATTCAATCCTATTTTTATTTTCATTTTACCATTATATTGCGAGGCTACCCAAAGTTGAATGAACCTCTCCTCTGCCTGTGTGCTAGGCCTAAATATATGCCAATGGACTGTTGCAGTGGTGGCTGACGTGAAGCCTCATTCTCTGCTATGACATGCAGACTGATTCTCTGCTGACATGAAGCCAGATCGTCTGTTACGGGACCTCTCTGCTCTGCCTGTGTGCTAGGCCTAAATATATGCCAATGGACTGTTGCAGTGGTGGGTGACGTGAAGCCTCATTCTCTGCTATGACATGCAGACTGATTCTCTGCTGTCATGAAGCCAGATTGTCTGTTACGGGACCTCTCTGCTCTGCCTGTGTGCTAGGCCTAAATATATGCCAATGGACTGTTGCAGTGGTGGGTGACGTGAAGCCTGATTCTCTGCTATGACATGCAGACTGATTCTCTGCTGACATGAAGCCAGATTGTCTGTTACGGGACCTCTCTGCTCTGCCTGGGTGCTAGGCCTAAATTTATGCCAATGGACTGTTGCAGTGGTGGGTGACGTGAAGCCTCATTCTCTGCTATGACATGCAGACTGATTCTCTGCTGACATGAAGCCAGATTGTCTGTTACGGGACCTCTCTCCTCTGCCTGGGTGCTGGGTAGTGTTGAGAGCGAATATTCGAAAAGCAAATTTTTTTCGCGAATATCGCAACTTCGCGATTTCGCGAATATTTCGAATATAGTGCTATATATTCGTAAAAACGAATATTCGTTTTTTGTTTTTCCCCCCCCCCCCCCCACAAAATTACAGTACACATATAATTGATTGTTTCCCAAAGGTCCAACAGCTCAGATCTTACTCACATTGCCTAGAAAGTGATTGAGGCGCGAATCTTCGTAAGGCGATTTTATTAGCGCACATGCGAATATCGGCACGTCCCAGAACAGAGGCAAAGGGCTTTGCATTCATACATTAGTGAATTGAGTTGCGAATCTTCGTAAGGCGATTTTATTAGCGCACATGCGAATATCTACACTTGTCCCAGAACAGAGGCAAAGGGCTTTGCATTCATACATTAGTGATTGAATTGAGCTGCGAATCTTCGTAAGGCGATTTTATTAACGCAAATGCAAATATCTACACTTGTCCCCAGAACAGAGAGGCAAAGGCCTGTGCATTCATATAGTATAGCACCATATTCGCGAATACGTAGAACTTCGTAAAATTCGATTTACGAATATTCGTATTTTTTATTTTACTTTCCACCTTACAGATTACATTGATCTGTACTCTGTCAACTACTGTCATCACCCCCCACTGTATCTCGATTGATTCCCAAAAGTCTCACATTCCCTAGAAAGTGATTGAGGTGCGAATCTTCGTAAGGCGATTTTATTAGCGCACATGCGAATATCTACACTTGTCCCAGAACAGAGGCAAAGGGCATTGCATTCATACATTAGTGATTGAATTGAGTTGCGAATCTTCGTAAGGCGATTTCATTAGCGCACATGTGAATTTTGCATAGCATATGTATTATGCGATGCGAAAATTCGAATTATCGCATATGCGAAATAATAACGAATTTGAATAATCGCGAATATTTTACGAATATTCTTTCGAATATTCACAAAATTTCGCGAATTCGAATATGGGACATGCCGCTCAACACTAGTGCTGGGCCTAAATTTATGACAATGGACTGTTGCAGTGGTGGCTGACGTGAAGCCTCATTCTCTGCTATGACATGCAGACTGATTCTCTGCTGACATGAAGCCAGATTCTCTGTTACGGGACCTCTCTCCTCTGCCTGTGTGTGTGCTGGGCCTAAATATATGCCAATGGACTGTTGCAGTGGTGGCTGACATGAAGCCTGATTCTCTGCTATGACATGCAGACTGATTCTCTGCTGACATGAAGCCAGATTGTCTGTTACGGGACCTCTCTCCTCTGCCTGGGTGCTGGGCCTAAATATATGCCAATGGACTGTTGCAGTGGTGGGTGACGTGAAGCCTCATTCTCTGCTATGACATGCAGACTGATTCTCTGCTGACATGAAGCCAGATTCTCTGTTACGGGACCTCTCTCCTCTGCCTGTGTGTGTGCTGGGCCTAAATATATGCCAATGGACTGTTGCAGTGGTGGCTGACGTGAAGCCTCATTCTCTGCTATGACATGCAGACTAATTCTCTGCTGACATGAAGACAGATTCTCTGTTACGGGACCTCTCTCCTCTGCCTGGGTGCCGGGGCCTAAATATCTGAGAATGGACTGTTCCAGTGGTGGGTGACGGGAAGCCAGATTCTCTGCTATGGAACCTCTCTCCAATTGATTTTGGTTAATTTTTATTTATTTAATTTTTATTTTAATTCATTTCCCTATCCACATTTGTTTGCAGGGGATTTACCTACATGTTGCTGCCTTTTGCAGCCCTCTAGCTCTTTCCTGGGCTGTTTTACAGCCTTTTTAGTGCCGAAAAGTTCGGGTCCCCATTGACTTCAATGGGGTTCGGGTTCGGGACGAAGTTCGGATCGGGTTCGGATCCCGAACCCGAACATTTCCGGGATGTTCGGCCGAACTTCTCGAACCCGAACATCCAGGTGTTCGCTCAACTCTAGTCTTGAGTTTTGCACTGGGGTCCTGGCTTTGAATCAAATCATGTGCAACTTTTCCACAGAGTTTGCATGGGTTTCCTCTGGGTTCTTTTGTTTCTTCCCGTACTTCAAAAACATATAGATGGGTTCATTCAGAATGATAGATTTTGAGCCCCAATATGAACTCTAACCAATGTAAGAGACAGAAATCTCCATACAGCACTATGGAATATGAGAGCTCTATGTAAATAAAATAAAAAAAATACCTTCCATGCATAACTTTGTATAAGGAAATGAATGTAACCTGAAAATAAACAAAATGCTAGTGAGAACTTATAAATCAATTGGGCAATTTTTTTTAGATATTGTCCAATAAAGATGCCTTCATCAGCCACATGAAGTTTGCATTGGTGCCCACCTGAATATCAAACAACTCAAGACACAATTAGTGATGATTGGTTGAAATTCAAAGCTTGTCAAAATAAGAAAAGTGAAAACACATCCATGTTCATGCTGGACACCTTGTATGGTTTGAAGCCATCAGAAAGTTTCTGATACTTCCCCCATGTCTTGCTCGATACTTAATGCATTCATGCACATTATGCATTTACCATGCTCATTACTGTATTTCCCTCCTATACGCAGATACTTTTCCTTGAGAGTTGCAATTAGTGCTGAGCATACTGTATACTCTTAAGTCGATTTTTTCCAAATTCCACCTGTAATGTGAAGATCTTCTGATTAGTAAACTTGAATCAGGCTTCTGCAAATCTAACTAATTTGCTTAAATGACTGCTCATGTTATCACCTGAGCTTAGATTTTGAGATGAAAGTCCCTAAAAGGCATATTATAAAATGTAAAGGGTAATGCTATAAAAAATTCAAAACATATGCTTGATGCCAATCATGAGATGCTTCATGACCCTGCAATCTGGTAACTCTCAAACTCCTTAGTCTCTTAGAAGGGATTATCTACTCAAGAAACTCCTGGCTTCCAGTGGGAAATCTGTAACTAATCTAACCTCAATGCAAGGTCCCACCATTTTCAGCAGGACTGGACAACAATCTAATTTGTATGGGGAGTTCCTGACGATCTCTTGAAGGATGATGTAAGGGGGAAGAATCGGACACTTTGGATTTCAACACCCGATCCTTTTGTTCTATGGACAGATAAGCCACCACAATATTGGAGATATTGGACCTTCGTGGCTTTCTCCTCTCTCCCCACTGGAAACACATACCTGTCAGGCTGAGCCTGTATATATATGGGGAATCAAAAGAGATAGAACCTTCTTTTCTGGCACCACCTCCCTGTCCATATATTGCATGGTCGTCCTTTTTAAAAAAAAATTTTTGATGACCAGTAAGTATTATAACTGCTGGGGAAAAATATGTTTGGATGGAACAACTGCCATAGTTTTCAGACTATAAGACACACTTTTATTCTGCCAAAAGTAAGGGAAAAATAACAGCGCATCTTATAGTCCACGGGGAGCAGTGAAGGAAGCGCTGCACTGGTTCCACTCATTCTTCCTGGTCTTCTTCTGGGCCCTTCTCAGCAGTGTGTCCTGACTGCATACAGTGTCAGAATGTAGTGGACGTAGGCGCCCACTATGACCTGATGCTGTGCGACACCAGTTCACAAAGCAGCATGGGCCGAAAGAAGAGCAGTGAGCGGTGAGTGAGCATCAGCTCTGTCCGGAGCAAGCAAGGTCAGATAGGGATCTGAGGCAGGATAGGGATCTGATTTGAGGCTGATGGGGACTGATCTGAGTGTGATGGAGGTTGGGGGTCTGATCTGAGGTCTGATGGAGCTTGGGGGTCTGAGGGCTTGATCTGAAGCTGATGGAGCTTGGGTGTCTGATAAGGGTCTGATCTGAGATCTGATGAAGAATGGGGGTCTCATGAATATTGGGGGTCTGATCTGAGGTCTGATGAAAATATATTTTTTCCTATTTTCCTGCTAGGTATGTCTTATAGTCCAAAAATATGGTAATTAGTTGGTATTGAATTTCCCTAGCATGTGGCAATATATTGACTGACTGGATGGCTGTTTTTAGAGAAGGGTTTATCAAATGTAGTATCTTCGTAGTGCTCCTTCTACTGAATCGCTGAGGCCATGGTTGTAGGCTGGTAATTCTTCACAATGCAACACCCATTGGGCTCACATGCAGGGTCAACATTTGAGGATATCCAAGAAGAGAGAGACCCTGGCAAGACCTGACCGCCAGAACCCTGGAGTCGTGAAGCGGGTGAGCAAGGAGGCAGGCGTGACCACCAGGAGGAGTGGATGGACCGCCACCATAACAGTGATGCTCTAAATTCAGTTCAGCAGAAGACTGACGGTGTCAAGGGTTTGCGGGAAGCTATCATTAGTCAGAGAATAATTAATATTCATTAGGATTTATTAATATGTAAACATCCCCTAATTTTATTAACCAGACCCACACTTCGCCCTGTAACGATAAAGTTATTTCAGTAAACTCAAAAACCACGAAATGGACAGAAAAAAATGGATTCCCTTTTAAGTCATTAACAGATTGGTTTTAGAATTTATGTTACCAGAGCCCAACAAATCAAGTCTAAAAGCTTCTAAAACGTTCTCGCCTGAACCGAATTACTCATCCTCTCCTGCCGTAAAAGCCCTCAGCTAAAAACTGACCAAAGAATGTTAAATCTCTCATTATAGGATGGAGTCATTGTTCAAAGTGTCCCTAAATGAGATGAAACAATATTCACGCCGGGGCTGTGGACGCTCGCCTTCATTTAAATTAGCCCTAATGATTGATTTTAAAGGACAGATGGAGAAATTTCTTTTTTCTTCCTTAAACGACTTTCTAACAATATCAGATACAGACTTCTTGGTTGATCCTTTTAGGAAATGCTTACTCATCCGTGGAATTTCCTTTTTTTTTTTTTTATTGTTTTACAGGTATGTACAAAAAAAGGATTCATTGGGGGTCATTTGCTATACTGAAATACGGCTAAATTAGGCATATTTCAGTAAGCGAGAGAGGTGCAACGGTTACTTCCGTCGCTATCTGCGACTTCGCCCTGCTCACGCCAGGGCTAAATTTGTGGGGGTGGCGTGGGCCTGTTTTAGGCATAGAAAAAGGTCTAAAATGAAAGACAGCTCAGAAGCAGTCTTACATTTAGAACTGGCATTAGATACGCCGAAGTTATGGAGAGGCCTGCGCCTCTTCATAACTTTGGTGGATCCACCGCCAATAGAGGGCTTTATTAAGACCGGCGTCTAAAATTCCGTTCTTAATAATTGTGCCCCATTATGTAAAAAACAAATTATGAATGTCTTGTGAAGAGTTCAGCTTGGCAAGGACAGAATATTTTATAGCTGATTGATATTATGGGCATGGTGCTAGCAGCGGCAGAGGAGTGTGCTGACCTTGCAGGAGGCAGTGACATGTCTATTCATTGAGTTTTTTTGGAGCTGCAGCTGAATGTCGTTATTAGTGTTGATCAAGTACCAAAGTGCTTGGGTGCTCTAGTAGAACAGTTTGCGATGCTCCGGTGTTCTACCGAGCACAATGGAAGTCAATGGGAGAACCCCAGATGCCCCCTGGAGGATGTCGGGACTCTAGTTCGGCCTCGGAATCCCTGCTCTGACTCCATATATAGCTATGTCCATATATGGAGTCAATGCTTGGACACCCCATCCCCCTGTGTATTTAAATCTAATTTCTGAAAAGTTTCTGCAGGGATTTGAACTTCCAACATTGAACATTATCGGCAAGGACCTTGACCACTCAGCTATAAAGCTGAACGCTAAACTGCATCAGAAAAACCTCATAGAAGTTTCTGATGTAGTGAGTATTCCTATTCAGCAGAATACTTATTTTATATTTCTGTGCTGGTCAACATGTATCTCTATAGTATTGTGGTTTATGTCCTTACCTCTCAAGTATAAGGTTGGGAGTTTGAGTCCCGGCAGTGATTTATATATATATATATATGTTTTTAGCCATAATATATTTACAGATATTATTATATTTTTAGTATGTATATACAAGTATGATTTTATATATATATATATATATATATATATATATATATATATATTATAATTTTTTTGTAATTACACATTTATTTTGTTCCATAAATTTTTACAATTACAAAAAAATATATAAAAGTCATCCCTATTTCTGAAATGTTTCTGCCAGAATTCAAACTCCCAACCTCATACATTAGAGGAAAGGACCTTATCCACTCAGCTATAAAGCTGAACACAAAACTGTGTCAGAAAAAACTCATAGTATTTTTCTGATGTAGTGAGTATTCCTATTCAGCACAAGACTTATTTTATATTTCTGTGTAAGTTAACATGTAGCTCCATAGTGTAGTGGTTAACATCCTTACCTCTAATGTACAAGGGGAGTTTGAATCCTGGCAGAAACATTTCAGAAATTTATTTCATTAAATTTATATATTTTATATTTGTTTTTGTAATTGTAAAAAACTGTATGGCACAAAATAATTGTGTAAATACAGAAAAAAAAATACTAATCAATAAATATAAATATATATATATATATATTATGCAAAAAGAGCAGTACTACAACACAGGATAAAATAAAATCCAAGAAAATGTATTCACCCATGGTGTGGCGACGTTTCGGCTCTACAATTGAGTGTAGCTTCAGCCCTCAGAGCGTGCACCCGGCTCCCATTTTGCCTTTACTATATATATATATATATATATATATATATATATATGAATAAAATCATACTTTTGATATATATGAATGCATAATATTAATACTGATGTTTTAGCCATAATATATTTACATATATTATAAAATATGTAAATATATTATGGCTAAAAACTTATATATTTATAAATGCTTCTGCCAGGCAGACTGCCAACCTTGTACATTAGAGGCAAGGACGTTAACCACTACACTATAGAGATATACACTCACCTAAAGAATTATTAGGAACACCTGTTCTATTTCTCATTAATGCGATTATCTAGTCAACCAATCACATGGCAGTTGCTTCGATGCATGTAGGGTTGTGGTCCTGGTCAAGACAATCTCCTGAACTCCAAACTGAATGTCAGAATGGGAAAGAAAGGTGATTTGAGCAATTTTTAGCGTGGCATGGTTGTTGGTGCCCAACGGGCCGGTCTGAGTATTTCACAATCTGCTCAGTTACTGGGATTTTCACGCACAACCATTTCTAGGGTTTACAAAGAATGGTGTGAAAAGGGAAAAACATCCAGTATGCGGCAGTCCTGTGGGCGAAAATGCCTTGTTGATGCTAGAGGTCAGAGGAGAATGGGCCGACTGATTCAAGCTGATAGAAGAGTAACGTTGACTGAAATAACCTTAGTGCCAATTGGCCATCGCTTAAATGCCACGGGCTACCTGAGCATTGTTTCTGACCATGTCCATCCCTTCATGACCACCATGTACCCATCCTCTGATGGCTACTTCCAGCAGGATAATGCACCATGTCACAAAGCTCGAATCATTTCAAATTGGTTTCTTGAACATGACAATGAGTTCACTGGACTAAAATGGCCCCACAGTCACCCGATCTCAACCCAATAGAGCATCTTTGGGATGTGGTGGAACGGGAGCTTCGTGCCCTGGATGTGCATCCCTCAAATCTCCATCAACTGCAAGATGCTCTCCTATCAATATGGGCCAACATTTCTAAAGAATGCTATCAGCACCTTGTTGAATCAATGCCACATAGAATTAAGGCAGTTCTGAAGGCAAAAGGGGGTCCAACACCGTATTAGTATGGTGTTCCTAATAATTCTTTAGGTGAGTGTATGTTAACCTGAACAGAAATATAAAATAAGTCTTCTGCTGAATAGGAATACTCACTACATCAACAACTTCTATGAGGTTTTTCTGACACAGCTTAGCATTCAGCTTTATAGCTGTGTGGACAAGGTCTTTGACTCTAATGTACAAGAGGCTGGGAGTTCAAATCCCAGCTGAAACTTTTCAGAATTTGATGCTGAATTACATTTAAATACACTGACTCGAGCACACGTGGTGTTTGGCCAAACTCCGCGACGTGCCGAGCATAGCGATGCTCGAGCCGAACCGGTGTTCAGCCGAGCATGCTCAATCAACACTAGTTGTGATATAAGAAGGGGAACATATCTAAATTTCGACTAACCTGTCGGTGAATCGAAATTCGGTGCATAGATTTAACATAATTCCTTGTAGATTCACTTGGGGCTTTGGTTTAAGAAACTGCATCAAAAACTTTATTGAAAACCACATGTGTGTTTCCAAGCTTCCGACAGCCATTGCTCCAGACTCCCATGCACAGTCATCAGAGCATGCATGTGTTTGGAATGGGGGAGAGGGTGCAAAGCTGCCGGCAGCAGCTTATCTTCTTGAGAATGAAAGGATCAGGAATATTGAAATTTAGCTGCCATATCTCCCAACATCAGTCACTGGGAGAGAGTTGGAAGGCCTCCATATACATTAGATGATTGGCTGGTCTTGCTAAACATGTGCAGCATTCTGCTCCATGAGGCACAGCATACTGCAAACTACAATGAAAATATCTTTCTATGTGATTCCGTATTTTTCTCCCCATAAGACAAACTGGGGGAAAAATGCCCCTGCGTCTTATGGAGCAAATACTAATGAGCGCTTCCATTATGGAAGCGCTTATTAGTACCGGAGGACCAGAAAGTAGTGAAGACTCTGTACTCACCGATTCCTGGTCCTCGGCTGTCGGCTGTGCAGTGGCTGCGCACAGCGTGAGGGCGCTCTGTGACCGACAGCAGGAGGAAGAGGATTGCGCTGAAGGAGAGGAGCGGCGGCGTCCAGGAGCAGGAGAGGGAAGTGGTTTATTTATTTTGTGATCTGAGGCTGGGGGCTGCTGAATAATGACTGGGGGCTGCTGAATAATGACTGGGGGCTGATTATATATGACTGGGGGCTGATTATATATGACTGGGGGCTGATTACATATGGCTGAGGGCTGATCACATATGGCTGGGGGCTGATATGAGGCATGTAGGACTGATATGAGGCATGGGGATCTCATCTAAGGTCTGATTGGGGGTCTTCTTTATATTGGGCTCTGATCTGAGGTCTAATCTGAGGTCTTATTAACATTGGTGATCTGATTGGTTCTGTGAGCTGAGATCTGATTAATATTGGGGGTCTGATTGCTGATCCGATCTGAGGTCTAATGAAAAATATTTTTTTCTTATTGTCCTCCTCTAAAACCTAGGTGCGTCTTATGGGCCAGTGCGTCTTATACGGGTATATGCATTTATTGTATATGCTATATGCACATGGTAATAACAGCCTATAGTCATAGCCACCACTAGATGGGGCTGGTGTCACTCTCTAGGCAAATAGAGGAGGAAAGAACATTCTAGTGAGTTGAGTTGGGTTAAGTTGAGTTGAGTCACAAGTCAGAGTTCAAGTCAGTCTATCCTAACTAGGGCTAAAGGGAGGAAACTCAAGCATAGAGCTGACAGCTTAGCTTATCCTGGACCTGGTACCACCCAGGAAAAGGAGGGCATAACTACACAAACAGACCAGACGAAAGGAGAGGTGTAGGGAAAGTCCAGTAGAGATAACTTTTCCCACAAGAACTTATTGACTCTATGGTGCCTGTGCACACCAAAGGACAGTTTGGCCCACTGTGAGAATCTTCACATCCCAAGGTGGATTTTGTGGAAAGCTGTTCAAAGAATGGAGCAGAAAAGTTTGCCTGCCATCAGGGAGGACCGTCATCTGTGTTGCATTGCACAAGCATAGAGTGAGATAGACTACTTTAAAGAGACACCTTTTGGCCTATTAATTACCTGTGCCGCTGTGAGACCTGAAATTCTGTGTACCATCTACCAGTCCATGCATGCAAAGAACTGTATGTTTGTATTTTAATTCGACAGTAAAGAGCTTTTCTTCTGCACAATTGGCGCCTCATTGGTACCTGCATTACTACACTACAAAGTGTGGGCATCACGACAAAAGGGACCTCAAAACCTTCACCACCAAGGGTTCCTCAACTGTCATCAGGCAAGAGAACCTTTCAATCACTGCACGCCACCCCAGGGACTTTCAGAGCCATGAGTACAAGTACTACTACACCCATCCAGCCAGCCGCACTTCTGCACGCCGTGCTGCCTGGTCGCTGCACATGACCTATCAGCCCGCCCCTAGTTACACCCCTGCAAGTGGAGACAAGTGACAGATCACTGAAAGAGAGTTACACAGTCAAGGAGCAGAATTCTCCAGCAGCACAGAATATTTTAGGAGAAGAGTGTGGGAGGCAGTGACTTGTTTGAAGGTCAGGACTCCATTGGATAGTGACCATGTGTCATAATATGAGGACTCCACACTGATGAGGGGCAACACCCCGAAACAGCTGTCTGTGGATGGATAACTGGCTTAGGTCTTCCCCGTCACATCCTTAAAGCTTGTAAAAGAGCGGGATCTTGACTTAGGGGCCACTTAATATGGTGGATTTGGTGATCTCTGTAATGGGGACACCCCTTTGCTCGGTTTTCCTTCCTTTGAGGGATATCTGGCTTTCACTGTGTTGAAGACCCATAACTGGGGCTCCACGGTTATTTTGCATATTAATGAGGGGGTGCAGAGGTAGCAGTCGCTACCAGGCCCAGGAGCATGAGGGGCCCAAAGACCCTTGTGGTGCATAAGATGACACCGGTATTATAGAAAGTGCATGCTGGTCAAGTTACACCTCTGGTTGGTGCTAAGGGGTTAGGTCAATCGTTTGGCATAGGGGGGGGGGGGGGGGGGGTAGCTGTTTCAATTTGTGCCTCAGGCAGCATGAAGGCGACGTGCTTCCCTGCCCCTGGCCACAAAACACTGAGGGAAAGGGGGCCCAAGTTGAACCCTTGCACCAGGGCCCATGAGCCTTTAGCGACGCCCCTGGGTTGTGTCTGGTATTGCAGCTCAGCACTATTGAAGTGAATGAGACAGAACTGCAGTACCAGACACAACCTGTGGACAGGGGTGGAGCTGTTTTGGGATTAAGAGTATTTCAGGGCCAGAGAAGGGGAATTGTGATAAATAAGGAGTCACAGAGGGCTAGCGAAATATCAAACTTCCAACAGCACATAGTATTTCAGGAGACGAGTATGCTGAGTTTGCAACAGGCTGTCATAGACTAGTCTGGACTGTGGTGTGCTATTTTTTTTTTATCAGAATCTCCTGGAGAATCAGAATGTCTATCAGATTATTAGATTATTGCTGCACAAGTGCACATTATAATTAGAAGACACTGCTTTGAAAAAAAAATCTGAATTACCAAATATTCCAAATTCTGAGTGAAAGAGTGAAATCCAAAAACTGAAAATTGGAATTGTAAAATTATACAGAAACCAATAATAATATAATATTATAAAATAATAAAAATAATAATAATAATAATTATTATTATTATTATTATATGATCTGTCTTTTAATTTTTTGCAAATTTAGAATTTCCAGATACCTGGAGGTCAGATTAAAGGACTTTATCCTGCACAAGAAGTGATACTACCTACCTGTACATACCGGAGATTCAGCTGCAAACATTTAACTAAAGATGTCAGCAAAAGCAAACAGATTTCCATGAAAAAGTTCTCCTTAATGATTGTATTAACATCAATATAAATTGGAGATGAAAGTCTTTCTGAAAGGTGATGCAATTTAAAATAAATTAGTTACTTCTCGGCGTTTGCATCAAACTCAGTGAATCAGAAAGACGGAAATTAATCAGTCATTTATTTTTGCAGACTATTATCTTTAAAAAAAAAATGTGGTGATAGAAAAAAAAGATTAAAAAAAAATCACACAAAGAGAGGAGGGAACAATGAATATTCAGCCTAAATTCCCATTGTAGAAGATTAAGGCAGTGGCTTAAAGGGGAATTCATTGTGTTGAAAATGGTGTCAAATCGCTGGCAGCAGCTTATAGAGCAGGAGGAGCTGAGCAGATTGATATATAGTTTTGTGGAAAAATATTCAATGTAACTCATAATTTATTCATTTAAAGGCATTGTGCAAAATTAGAATGGCCACTTTATACAGAAAGTAACCCGACACCTGTCCATGGGCTGTGTCTGGTGTTGTTCCATTGAAGTGAATGGGGCTGAGCTGTAATACCAGACACATTCTGGAAAGGTATGGTGATATTTATTGAAAGAAAGCAGCCATCCTTCTCTAGTCCTGAACAGCCCCTTTAAACCTCTGCTGACTTTGGGCTTTAGAGTCCAATGGGCGGTTATATCAGTGATTGAAAGCTGTCTAACACATTGAAGGGTGTCACTCACTGATTAGGACCACCCACCAATCATGATGCCCCGCCCATGAATCCCGATGGCCTGCCCATGAATCTTGATGGTCCCCCTGTAAATCCTGATGGCCCACCCACGCCACGAATCCTGATATTCCACAGACAAATCCTGATGACCATGTTCAGGTGATTCAGCTGAATTTTTGTGATCATGCTGGTCTTTCTTCAACCTCAGGGCAGGACTTTGGGAAGGTAGCATGCACCTTCCTCTATAATGCAACATAGAAAATCTAAGGAGGAGGAGGAGCATGGAACTCTCCTTAACCCCTTAAGGACCTCTGCCATATACGTACGGCAGAAGTCCGGTGCCCAAACATTGCGCCGGCACGCACGTTCTGTAGGGCACCATAGACGCCGGGTTTCTACTATTTTAAATAGCAGAGACCCGCAGCACATGTATGTGATCAGCCATAAGGCTGATCGCATACATTTTGCGCTTCAGATGCCGTGGTCAAATGTGACTACGGCATATGATCAGTCCGGAAGCGGAAGCCACGCTCTTCCGCTCCGGTAACAGCGTTCCCCGACTGAGATCAGGGCACCTGTTATATCGCTGAAATACACCGAAGCCTCAAGCAGGCTTCGGGTCTATTCCAGGACTATACCAATACAGGCCACTAGGTGGCAGCATTGTATTGTTATATTCCAAATGAAGTGTTCAGTGACGGCTATTTAGCCATCAATGAACACAATGGGCAATCTAATAATTGCCAGTTATTGTCACCCAAGGTGACTTAAAAACAGTTAGAAGAAAAGTAAAAAAAGTTTTTACATATATAAAAAAAACTAAAAGTTCAAATAACCCCCCTATCCTTAAAACAAAAATACTTAACCAATAAAAAAAATAAACATCATGGGCATCACCGGGGCCGTCTTAAATATTGATTGGACCCTGGGCAAAAATTGACTTGGGCCCCCTGGATCCCACCTTCCCACACCTTAGCAGGCAATCACGCCCTCCACCACAACACACACACAAAATCCATACATCTGGTAGAGTCCAGTGAATGACTGTAAATACTTCCAGTTCTGAAGACTCCAGCGGCTCAGGATCAGTGTTCTGGGCAGCTGGGCTCAGGCTGGAAATGGGCACCGTTCTGCAGGAAGGAGACCAAGGCTCGGCTCACCCTAGTGTTACAGTGCACCACAGCACCCCACAGTATGCAGTATAGCACCCTATAGTATACAGCAACCCACAGTATGCACCCTATAGTATACAGCACCCCACACTATACAGTACCCCACAGTATATAGTATAGCAGCCCACAGTATACAGCACCTCACAGTATACAGTAGAGCAGTATAGCACCTCACCGTATACAGCACCCCAAACTATACATGATTAGTGTTGAGCGCGAATATTCGAAAAGCAAATTTTTTTCGCGAATATCGCAACTTCGCGATTTCGCGAATATTTTGAATATAGTGCTATATATTCGTTTTTTTCCACAAAATTACAGTACACATATAATTGATTGTTTCCCAAAGGTCCAAAAGCTCAGATCTTACTCACATTGCCTAGAAAGTGATTGAGGCGCGAATCTTCGTAAGGCGATTTTATTAGCGCACAGGCGAATATCGGCACGTCCCAGAACAGAGGCAAAGGGCTTTGCATTCATACATTAGTGATTGAATTGAGCTGCGAATCTTCGTAAGGCGATTTTATTAACGCACATGCGAATATCTACACTTGTCCCCAGAACAGAGAGGCAAAGGCCTGTGCATTCATATAGTATAGCACCATATTCACGAATATTTCGAACTTTGTAAAATTCGATTTGCGAATATTCGTATTTTTTATTTTAGTTTCCACCTTACAGATTACATTGATCTGTACTCTGTCAACTACTGTCATCACCCCCCACTGTATCTCGATTGATTCCCAAAAGTCCAAAAGCTCAGATCTTACTCACATTGCCTAGAAAGTGATTGAGGCGCGAATCTTCGTAAGGCGATTATATTAGCGCACATGCGAATATCTACACTTGTCCCAGAACAGAGGCAAAGGGCTTTGCATTCATACATTAGTGATTGAATTGAGTTGCGAATCTTCGTAAGGCGATTTCATTAGCGCACATGCAAATTTTGCATCGCATAATATGTATTATGCGATGCGAATATTCGAATTATCGCATATGCGAAATAATAACAAATTCGAATATTCGCGAATATTTAACGAATATTATTTCGAATATTCGCGAAATTTCGCGAATTCGAATATGGGACATGCCGCTCAACACTATACATGATACAGCACCCCACACTATACAGTACAGCAGTATAGCACTCCACAATATACATCACCCACAGTATACAGTATACAGCCCCCCACAGTATACAGTACAGCAGTATAGCACTCCACAGTATACAGGCCCCCACACTATACAGGCCCCCCACACACTATACAGGCCTCCCACACAATATACAGCCCCCCCAGTATACAGGCGCCCCCCACACTATACAGGCCCCCCACACTATACAGCCCCCCACAATATACAGGCCCCACACAATATACAGCCCCACACAGTATACAGCCCCACACAGTATACAGCCCCCACACATTATACAGGCCCCCCACACTATACAGCCTCCCCCCCCACAATATACAGCCCCCCCCCCACAATATACAGCCCCCACACAGTATACATCCCCCACACAGTATACAGGCCCCACACAGTATACATCCCCCACACAGTATACAGGCCCCACACAGTATACAGGCCCCACCACACAGTATACAGCACCCCACTATACAGTAGTTTACAGTATATTAGCATAACAGCCCCTGAGTGTCACCTTTTTCTGATAAAATCTTCTCACAAAAAAGCTCCACAGTTAAGGCAAACTTCACCTGCAACACTCAAGGACCTGTGATGACCTCATAGCCATGTGACCAGTAATATTGCTAGGTTACTGGTCACATGGTGATGATGTCATTAAGGTCCTAGAACACATTCACAGCTCTAACACAGTACGATGCCAGGACTCACCCCCTGTGAAGCTGACAGCCTGACACCCGGGGCGGTGGCTAGCAGGGCTCAAGAGGCAGCTGCCTTGGGCCCCCCAGGAGCAACTGGGCCTGGGGCAGCTGCCTCTTTTGCCCCTTGGTAAAGAGGGCCCTGGGCATCACCATGTGCGAAAATGCTCATACAATTAAAATAGAGCAATATTAATGGCATATGGCAAAAAAATGCCAATTTGCCATTTGTTGTCACTTGAACTACCCAATAATTTTTTTAATAAAAATTGATAAAAAAAGGTGCACACACTTAAAATTGGTATCACTGAAAAGAACAGATCGAACCCTCACACAGCCCCGTACACATACAGACGTGGACAAAATTGTTGGTACCCTTTGGTCAATGAAAGAAAAAGTCACAATGGTCACAGAAATAACTTTAATCTGACAAAAGTAATAATAAATTAAAATTCTATAAATGTTAACCAATGAAAGTCAGACATTGTTTTTCAACCATGCTTCAACAGAATTATGTAAAAAAATAAACTCATGAAACAGGCATGGACAAAAATGATGGTACCCCTAGAAAACACAGAACATAATGTGACCAAAGGGACATGTTAATTCAAGGTGTGTCCACTAATTAGCATCACAGGTGTCTACAACCTTGTAATCAGCCATTGGGCCTATATATATGGCTCCAGGTAATCACTGTGTTGTTTGGTGATATGGTGTGTACCACACTCGACATGGACCAGAGGAAGCAAAGGAAAGAGCTGTCTCAAGAGATCAGAAAGAAAATTATAGACAAGCATGTTAAAGGTAAAGGCTATAAGACCATCTCCAAGCAACTAGATGTTCCTGTGAGTACAGTTGCACATATTATTCATAAGTTTAAGATCCATGGGACTGTAGCCAACCTCCCTGGACGTGGCCGCAGGAGGAAAATTGATGACAAATCTAAGAGACGGATAATCCGAATGGTAACAAAAGAGCCTAGAAAGACTTCTAAAGAGATTCAAGGTGAACTTCATGCTCAAGGAACATCAGTGTCAGATCGCACCATCCGTCGTTGTTTGAGCCAAAGTGGACTACATGGGAGACGACCAAGGAGGACACCATTGTTGAAAACGAATCATAAAAAAGCAAGACTGGAATATGCCAAACTACATGTTGACAAGCCACAAAGCTTCTGGGAGAATGTCCTGTGGACAGATGAGACAAAAATCGAAGTTTTTGCCAAGGCACATCAGCTGTATGTTCACAGACGAAAAAATGAAGCATATCAAGAAAAGAACACTGTCCCTACTGTGAAACATGGAGGAGGCTCTGTTATGTTCTGGGGCTGCTTTGCTGCGTCTGGCACAGGGTGTCTTGAATCTGTGCAGGGTACAATGAAATCTCAAGACTATCAAGGAATTCTAGAGAGAAATGTACTAGCCAGTGTCAGAAAGCTTGGTCTCAGTCGCAGGTCATGGGTCTTGCAACAGGACAATGACCCAAAACACACCGCTAAAAACACCCAAGAATGGCTAAGAGGAAAAAATTGGACTATTCTAAAGTGGCCTTCTATGAGCCCTGACCTCAATCCTATTGAGCATCTTTGGAAGGAGCTGAAACATGCAGTCTGGAAAAGGCACCCTTCAAACCGGACACAACTGGAGCAGTTTGCTCATGAGGAGTGGGCCAAAATACCTGCTGAGAGGTGCAGATGTCTCATTGACAGTTACAGGAAGCGTTTGATTGCAGTGATTGCCTCAAAAGGTTGCGCAACAAAATATTAAGTTAGGGGTACCATCATTTTTGTCCATGCCTGTTTCATGAGTTTATTTTTTTACATAATTCTGTTGAAGCATGGTTGAAAAACAATGTCTGACTTTCATTGGTTAACATTTATAGAATTTTAATTTATTATTACTTTTGTCAGATTAAAGTTATTTCTGTGACCATTGTGACTTTTTCTTTCATTGACCAAAGGGTACCAACAATTTTGTCCACGTCTGTAACTACTAAAAAGTTATAGGGGTCAGATAATGGTTATAACAAAAAAGAAAAATTTCCTCAAAGGTTTAAAAAAAAAAATATGTATTAAAACGCAGGGAAAATTATACAAGTGTGGTATTGTTGTAGCCGTACTGACCTGGAGAATGAAGATAACAGATCAATTTTACCGCATAGTGTACAGTGTAAAAAATAAAAAACGTTATCAGAATTGCGTTTTTTCACAATTCTACCCCATTTGGAATTATTTTTCCGCTTCCTACTACATGGTATGCAACCTAAATGGTGACATTAGAAAGTACAACTTGTCCGGAAAGAAATAAGCCCTCATAAGGCTATGCAAATGGAAAAATAAAAAAGTTAGCACTATGGGAAGGTGGGGAGTGAAAAGCAAAAATGGAAAATCTCAGGGTCCTGAAGGGGTTAAAAAAGCATTTCTTACCCATTTTTTGGGACACCCACCAATTGCTGTAACCCAGTTCATCCCTCCTGCTTCATTTAAAATCTACGACCCAGACAGAAACAGTTCAACACCATACAAGAAGGCAAAGAGTATAATCCTGTGGGTCCCATAGGAGTCTAGAAGACAGAGTTACTCTCTGCCACAAGCAGCGCCACACCGGTCCACAGGTTGTGTCAGGTATTGCAGTTTATCTTCATTGAAATAAATGAGGCTGGACTGCAATACCTGACACAGCCTAAAGAGAAGAGTGGCGCTGTTTCTCTAAAAATCCCTTTTTCATATCCTAGAAAACCTTCGGCAGTAACCTTTCTTATATATTTATACACTGATGCTACTTCTTGTATCTATGTCTAAATATAACAGATAAATATGATCCTTACAATTTCTTAAAGGGGTGGTCTTCTGATTGATAGCATTTATATGATTTCTTATACGAAATCTTTGCTTTTCATCAACAGAAGCTTAAAACATGTGCATGTGCATGTCTATACTGTGTGGCTGTAAATGGCCGCACATGCGCAGGGAAGCAGACTGCTTCAGACGGCTCTATCTCAACACTTTGATACAAATTGTGTGGTTAGCTGGTCTGTGCCCCTGAGAAAGCAGCACATGCGCAGGGAAGCAGACTGCAAAGCCTGCAATATCTGTGTAATAGCAGCACTTTGATACAAATGGTGTTGTAACTGGTCTAGTCCCACTGCCAAGAGAGCAGCGCATGTGTTCTCTCTCTTTAATACCAGAACTTAGATGTTGTCAGCTGGACTAGTCCCCCGAGAAAGCTGCACATGCGCAGGGAAGCAGACTGCTCAGCCTGCTCTATATCTGTAATATCAGCACTGTGATACATATGATGTCAGCTGGTCTAGTCCCACTGCTGAGAAAGCTGAGCATGTCCAGAGGAGCAGGCTGTTCAGACGGCTCTAACTCAACACTTTGATACAAATTATGTGGTTAGCTGGTCTCTGCCCCTGAGAAAGCAGCACATGCGCAGGGAAGCAGACTGCTAAGCCTGCTCTATATCTGTAATATCAGCACTGTGATACATATGATGTCAGCTGGCCTAGTCCCACTGCTGAGAAAGCTGAGCATGTCCAGAGGAGCAGGCTGTTCAGACGGCTCTAACTCAACACTTTGATACAAATTGTGTGGTTAGCTGGTCTCTGCCCCTGAGAAAGCAGCACACATGCGCAGGGAAGCAGACTGCTCAGCCGGCAATATCTGTGTAATAGCAGCACTTTGATACAAATGGTGTTGTAACTGGTCTAGTCCCACTGCCAAGAGAGCAGCGCATGTGCAGAGAAGCAGACTGTTCATTTGGATCTCTCTCTTTAATACCAGAACTTTGGTGTCACCTGGTCTAGTCCCCTGAGAAAGCTGCCCATGCACAGTGAAGCAGACTGTTCAGCCGGCTCTATCTCTGTAATGCCTATGCTTTGATACTAATAGGTTTGTTACTGGTCTGGCCCCACTGCCAAGAGAGAAGCGCATACACAGTGCAGCAGACTGTTCAGCTAGCAATATCTGTGTAATACAAGTACCTTGATACAAATAGTGTTATTACTGGTCTAGTCCCGCTGCCGAGAAAGCAGCACATGCGCAGTGAAGCAGACAGTTCAGCCGCCAATATCTCTGCAATACCAGTACTTTGGTGTTCTTAGCTGGACTAGTCCCACTGCTGAGAAACCTACGCATGCGCAGGGAAGCAGACTGTTCAGCCGGCTCTATCTCTGTAATACCGGCACTTTGATACAGATGGTGCTGTTAGCTAGTCTTGTCCCACTGCTGAGATGTTGCACCTGCACAGTAGAAGACTGCACACTCCGATGAGAAAGCTGGGGGAAAGTCAATCAGGAAGAGGCTGATGCAAAGCGTTATGAGGCCTGTAGTACACAGCTCCTCAGTGGGGGAAGAAGGAGCCAAGAAGGCTCGAAAAAGTCCACCTCTGCCGCCCTCCTGTGACCATTTCCAGCACTTTAGATGAGTAAATTCTGTCAACCCCTTCAAAGAGGTTGTACAGGTTTCTCATATTGATGGTCAATCCTCAGAATAGGCCTTCAGTATCAGATCATCGGGGGTCCTACAACCCATACCCTTACGGTCAACTGTCTGCAACAGGTTGGCTCCAGACCTACACAGCTCTATTCATTGCGTAGTGGATGGAACTGGTGACTGCAGTGCAGCTTCCATCTAAGCGAATGGTAACCTGCTCCA